>NC_052344.1:9536040-9551040 GCF_016432855.1 Salvelinus namaycush
GACTTGACTTCTAAATGCGCTAGAGGGAGAGGAAGATTGAGATAAAAGTCAAAGAATGCTAAGTGACAAATGTAGCTTGTTATATTCTTATCAGGAAATATTTCAAGTGTATATCTCACCCCCTCTCATCCTCTCTCTCCCTCACCCTCTCATCCTCTCTCTCCCTCACCCTCTCATCCTCTCTCTCCCTCACCCTCTCGTCCTCTCTCTCCCTCACCCTCTCATCCTCTCGCTCCCTCACCCTCTCATCCTCTCTCTCCCTCACCCTCTCATCCTGTCGCTCCCTCACCCTCTCATCCTCTCTCTCCCTCACCCTCTCATCCTCTCTCTCCCTCACCCTCTCATCCTCTCTCTCCCTCACCCTCTCATCCTCTCTCTCCCTCACCCTCTCATCCTCTTTCTCCCTCACCCTCTCATCCTCTCTCTCCCTCACCCTCTCTTCCTCTGCATTTCTCTCCCTCACCCTCTCTTCCTCTGCATTTCTCTCCATCAACTGTTGTCCTCTTCTTCCACCTTTTGATCGCTCCTCCTTATCCCTCCTCCTCTTTCTCCTCCCCTTTCCCCTCCCCTTTCTCCCCCCCCTTTCTTCCCTTTCATTTCTCCCCCCTCTCCTACTATCTCTCACTCTTCCTCACACCTTTCTCAAATTCATCCCTCTGTCCCCTCATCCTCCTCTTTCTCCTCCCCTTTCTTCCCTTTCATTTCTCCCCCCTCTCCTACTATCTCTCACTCTTCCTCACACCTTTCTCAAATTCATCCCTCTGTCCCCTCATCCTCCTCTTTCTCCTCTGTGTACGACTGACCCTGGTCCCTCAGATGAGGTCACCATCTCTCCCGCTCTCATACCCATCACTGACTCTCATACTCTCCTCCCTCCATCCCTCCATCCCTCCATCCCTCTCTCCTCTCCTATTTAGATGGAGGGGGCTTTGGTGAACCCTGGGGAGCGGAGGTGAAGTCCTCAGATAGTAACCCCCATTGTGGCCCGACTGGAAATGCATTGTGGGTGGATTTGTCCAGTTTTATGTAAAAGCAATACTCTTTTCACCTGAACTAATACAAGCTGTGGCTTAAGCCCCTTACTGCCATGTGCTGCATTTCTACCCTAATCTCTCTGGCTTCAGCTCCGTCCCACATACCTCAGGGCACTCACTGATAAAGCCTTAGTTCCCTTTCCTTCTTTAGCACTCCTCTCACTCTCTTCCCTCTTTTCTCTTATCTCTCTCTCCCCCTCTCTTTTCTCTTATCTCTCTCTCTCCCTCTCTTCTCTCTCCTCTCCCTCTCTTCTCTCTCTCTCCCTCTCTTCACTCTCTCTCCCTCTCTTCTCTCTCCTCTCCCTCTCTTCTCTCTCCCCCTCTCTTCTCTCTCTCTTCTCTCTTCTCTCTCCTCTCCCTCTCGTTTCTCTCTCTTCCCCTCTCTTCTCTCTCTCTCCCTCTCTTCTCTCTCCTCCCCCTCTCGTTTCTCTCTCTTCCCCTCTCTTCTCTCTCTCTCCCTCTCTTCTCTCTACTCTCCCTCTTGTTTCTCTCTCTTCCCCTCTCTTCTCTCTCTCTCCCTCTCTTCTCTCTCCTCTCCCTCTCGTTTCTCTCTCTTCCCCTCTCTTCTCTCTCTCTCCCTCTCGTTTCTCTCTCTCTCTCTCTCTCTTTCTCTTTTTATTCTTCAGGACACCGGTGAAGCAGCCTAGCAAAAAAATTCAAGTGATCAAGAGATTTAGGTGGAAGAGAGGAAAATCACTTTCTGAATCCCATCTCGAAGAGAAGATGAGAAAGAGTGAGGGAATAAGAAAAAATGAGAGGGGGGGGGGTGAGGAGGATGAAGGGAATTCTCAATTTAGGAGTGTAAAGCAATCCCAACATGAAGTCACACACCGCACGTACATTATAAACTGTATTCTGTTGTCTGACTGAGCGAGGAGATTGAGCGACAGGACAGATAAAAAAAAGGAACGTTCATGTTGAGAGTAAAAAACACACACGAGGGAATCTGCTGTAGACAGTAAGCTGGTATGAGAGAGGTGAAGTCAAGCAAAGTGAAAAAGGAGAAAAATGAAAGCGTTCTCTATCCCCCTTTCCTCTTTTTCTCTGATCTTCTACTTTTTACTTTACTTTATCTTGCAGACACGTCTCCTCTGTCTTGTTCCACTTTCCTTTGAGTCCTTGTCCTGGAACTATTTATCAGGTAGGGTGGGGGTCAGCGGGGCAGCATTTTAGGGTACACACAGATTTCCTTTCCTCCCAGAGAGTCCAATATCCTCGTCCTTCACCCTGTGCTTGTCTCTTCCCTCCTCTCCTCTCTTCACCCTGTGCTTGTCTCTTCCCTCCTCTCCTCTCTTCACCCTGTCCTTGTCTCTTCCCTGCACTCCTCTCTTCACCCTGTCCTTGTCTCTTCCCTCCTCTCATCTCTTCACCCTGTCCTTGTCTCTTCCCTCCTCTCCTCTCTTCACCCTGTCCTTGTCTCTTCCCTCCTCTCATCTCTTCAACCTGTCCTTGTCTCTTCCCTCCTCTCATCTCTTCACCCTGTCCTTGTCTCTTCCCTCCTCTCATCTCTTCAACCTGTCCTTGTCTCTTCCCTCCTCTCTTCAACATGTCCTTGTCTCTTCCCTCCTCTCTTCAAACTGTCCTTGTCTCTTCCCTCCTCTCCTCTCTTCACCCTGTCCTTGTCTCTTCCCTCCTCTCCTTCTTCACCCTGTCCTTGTCTCTTCCCTCCTCTCCTCTCTTCACCCTGTCCTTGTCTCTTCCCTCCTCTCCTCTCTTCACCCTGTCCTTGTCTCTTCCCTCCTCTCCTCTCTTCACCCTGTCCTTGTCTCTTCCCTCCTCTCCTCCTTCACCCTGTCCTTGTCTCTTCCCTCCTCTCCTCTCTTCACCCTGTCCTTGTCTCTTCCCTCCTCTCCTCCTTCACCCTGTCCTTGTCTCTTCCCTCCTCTCCTCTCTTCACCCTGTCCTTGTCTCTTCCCTCCTCTCCTCTCTTCACCCTGTCCTTGTCTCTTCCCTCCTCTCCTCTCTTCACCCTGTCCTTGTCTCTTCCCTCCTCTCCTCTCTTCACCCTGTCCTTGTCTCTTCCCTCCTCTCCTCTCTTCACCCTGTCCTTGTCTCTTCCCTCCTCTCCTCCTTCACCCTGTCCTTGTCTCTTCCCTCCTCTCCTTCTTCACCCTGTCCTTGTCTCTTCCCTCCTCTCCTTCTTCACCCTGTCCTTGTCTCTTCCCTCCTCTCTTCACCCTGTCCTTGTCTCTTCCCTCCTCTCCTTCTTCACCCTGTCCTTGTCTCTTCCCTCCTCTCCTCTCTTCACCCTGTCCTTGTCTCTTCCCTCCTCTCCTCTCTTCACCCTGTCCTTGTCTCTTCCCTCCTCTCCTCTCTTCACCCTGTCCTTGTCTCTTCCCTCCTCTCCTCCTTCACCCTGTCCTTGTCTCTTCCCTCCTCTCCTCTCTTCACCCTGTCCTTGTCTCTTCCCTCCTCTCCTCCTTCACCCTGTCCTTGTCTCTTCCCTCCTCTCCTCTCTTCACGCTGTCCTTGTCTCTTCCCTCCTCTCCTCTCTTCACCCTGTCCTTGTCTCTTCCCTCCTCTCCTCTCTTCACCCTGTCCTTGTCTCTTCCCTCCTCTCCTCTCTTCACCCTGTCCTTGTCTCTTCCCTCCTCTCCTCTCTTCACCCTGTCCTTGTCTCTTCCCTCCTCTCCTCCTTCACCCTGTGCTTGTCTCTTCCCTCCTCTCCTCTCTTCACCCTGTCCTTGTCTCTTCCCTGCACTCCTCTCTTCACCCTGTCCTTGTCTCTTCCCTCCTCTCATCTCTTCACCCTGTCCTTGTCTCTTCCCTCCTCTCCTCTCTTCACCCTGTCCTTGTCTCTTCCCTCCTCTCATCTCTTCAACCTGTCCTTGTCTCTTCCCTCCTCTCATCTCTTCACCCTGTCCTTGTCTCTTCCCTCCTCTCATCTCTTCAACCTGTCCTTGTCTCTTCCCTCCTCTCTTCAACATGTCCTTGTCTCTTCCCTCCTCTCTTCAAACTGTCCTTGTCTCTTCCCTCCTCTCCTCTCTTCACCCTGTCCTTGTCTCTTCCCTCCTCTCCTTCTTCACCCTGTCCTTGTCTCTTCCCTCCTCTCCTCTCTTCACCCTGTCCTTGTCTCTTCCCTCCTCTCCTCTCTTCACCCTGTCCTTGTCTCTTCCCTCCTCTCCTCTCTTCACCCTGTCCTTGTCTCTTCCCTCCTCTCCTCCTTCACCCTGTCCTTGTCTCTTCCCTCCTCTCCTCTCTTCACCCTGTCCTTGTCTCTTCCCTCCTCTCCTCCTTCACCCTGTCCTTGTCTCTTCCCTCCTCTCCTCTCTTCACCCTGTCCTTGTCTCTTCCCTCCTCTCCTCTCTTCACCCTGTCCTTGTCTCTTCCCTCCTCTCCTCTCTTCACCCTGTCCTTGTCTCTTCCCTCCTCTCCTCTCTTCACCCTGTCCTTGTCTCTTCCCTCCTCTCCTCTCTTCACCCTGTCCTTGTCTCTTCCCTTCTCTCTTCCTTCACCCTGTCCTTGTCTCTTCCCTCCTCTCCTTCTTCACCCTGTCCTTGTCTCTTCCCTCCTCTCCTTCTTCACCCTGTCCTTGTCTCTTCCCTCCTCTCTTCACCCTGTCCTTGTCTCTTCCCTCCTCTCCTTCTTCACCCTGTCCTTGTCTCTTCCCTCCTCTCCTCTCTTCACCCTGTCCTTGTCTCTTCCCTCCTCTCCTCTCTTCACCCTGTCCTTGTCTCTTCCCTCCTCTCCTCTCTTCACCCTGTCCTTGTCTCTTCCCTCCTCTCCTCCTTCACCCTGTCCTTGTCTCTTCCCTCCTCTCCTCTCTTCACCCTGTCCTTGTCTCTTCCCTCCTCTCCTCCTTCACCCTGTCCTTGTCTCTTCCCTCCTCTCCTCTCTTCACCCTGTCCTTGTCTCTTCCCTCCTCTCCTCTCTTCACCCTGTCCTTGTCTCTTCCCTCCTCTCCTCTCTTCACCCTGTCCTTGTCTCTTCCCTCCTCTCCTCTCTTCACCCTGTCCTTGTCTCTTCCCTCCTCTCCTCTCTTCACCCTGTCCTTGTCTCTTCCCTCCTCTCCTCCTTCACCCTGTCCTTGTCTCTTCCCTCCTCTCCTTCTTCACCCTGTCCTTGTCTCTTCCCTCCTCTCCTTCTTCACCCTGTCCTTGTCTCTTCCCTCCTCTCTTCACCCTGTCCTTGTCTCTTCCCTCCTCTCCTTCTTCACCCTCTCCTTGTCTCTTCCCTCCTCTCCTTCTTCACCTTGTCCTTGTCTCTTCCCTCCTCTCCTCTCTTCACCCTGTCCTTGTCTCTTCCCTCCTCTCCTCTCTTCACCCTGTCCTTGTCTCTTCCCTCCTCTCCTCTCTTCACCATGTCCTTGTCTCTTCCCTCCTCTCCTCCTTCACCCTGTCCTTGTCTCTTCCCTCCTCTCCTCTCTTCACCCTGTCCTTGTCTCTTCCCTCCTCTCCTCCTTCACCCTGTCCTTGTCTCTTCCCTCCTCTCCTTCTACACCCTGTCCTTGTCTCTTCCCTCCTCTCCTCCTTCACCCTGTCCTTGTCTCTTTCCTCCTCTCTTCACCCTGTCCTTGTCTCTTCCCTCCTCTCCTCTCTTCACCCTGTCCTTGTCTCTTCCCTCCTCTCCTCTCTTCAACCTGTCCTTGTCTCTTCCCTCCTCTCCTCTCTTCAACCTGTCCTTGTCTCTTCCCTCCTCTCCTTCTACACCCTGTCCTTGTCTCTTCCCTCCTCTCCTCCTTCACCCTGTCCTTGTCTCTTTCCTCCTCTCTTCACCCTGTCCTTGTCTCCTCCCTCCTCTCCTCTACACCTTGTCCTTGTCTCTTCCCTCCTCTCCTCTCTTCACCCTCTCCTTGTCTGTTCCCTCCTCTCCTCTCTTCACCCTGTCCTTGTCTCTTCCCTCCTCTCCTCTCTTCACCCTGTCCTTGTCTCTTCCCTCCTCTCCTCCTTCACCCTGTCCTTGTCTCTTCCCTCCTCTCCTCTCTTCACCCTGTGCTTGTCTCTTTCCTCCTCTCTTCACCCTGTCCTTGTCTCTTCCCTCCTCTCCTCTCTTCACCCTGTCCTTGTCTCTTCCCTCCTCTCCTCTCTTCACCATGTCCTTGTCTCTTCTCTCCTCTCCTCCTTCACCCTGTCCTTGTCTCTTCCCTCCTCTCCTCTCTTCACCCTGTCCTTGTCTCTTCCCTCCTCTCCTCCTTCACCCTGTCCTTGTCTCTTCCCTCCTCTCCTTCTACACCCTGTCCTTGTCTCTTCCCTCCTCTCCTCCTTCACCCTGTCCTTGTCTCTTTCCTCCTCTCTTCACCCTGTCCTTGTCTCTTCCCTCCTCTCCCCTCTTCACCCTGTCCTTGTCTCTTCCCTCCTCTCCTCTCTTCAACCTGTCCTTGTCTCTTCCCTCCTCTCCTCTCTTCAACCTGTCCTTGTCTCTTCCCTCCTCTCCTTCTACACCCTGTCTTTGTCTCTTCCCTCCTCTCCTCCTTCACCCTGTCCTTGTCTCTTTCCTCCTCTCTTCACCCTGTCCTTGTCTCCTCCCTCCTCTCCTTCTACACCTTGTCCTTGTCTCTTCCCTCCTCTCCTCTCTTCACCCTCTCCTTGTCTGTTCCCTCCTCTCCTCTCTTCACCCTGTCCTTGTCTCTTCCCTCCTCTCCTCTCTTCACCCTGTCCTTGTCTCTTCCCTCCTCTCCTCCTTCACCCTGTCCTTGTCTCTTCCCTCCTCTCCTCTCTTCACCCTGTGCTTGTCTCTTTCCTCCTCTCTTCACCCTGTCCTTGTCTCTTCCCTCCTCTCCTCTCTTCACCCTGTCCTTGTCTGTTCCCTCCTCTCCTCTCTTCACCCTGTCCTTGTCTCTTTCCTCCTCTCTTCACCCTGTCCTTGTCTCTTCCCTCCTCTCCTCTCTTCACCCTGTCCTTGTCTCTTCCCTCCTCTCCTCTCTTCAACCTGTCCTTGTCTCCTCCCTCCTCTCCTCCTTCACCCTGTCCTTGTCTCTTCCCTCCTCTCCTCTCTTCACCCTGTCCTTGTCTGTTCCCTCCTCTCCTCTCTTCACCCTGTCCTTGTCTCTTCCCTCCTTTCCTCTCTTCACCCCGCCTGCTCTCCTCTCCTCTCTTTATCTCTCTTCTTGTCCTCGTGCTTTTCCTCCTCGCTCCTCCTCTCTCTGTTCCTAAGCCTCACATTCAGAGTCTGAGTCCATCCTACTTCTAACTACTTTCTTGTGCCTGACTTTCCTTGAGGGACATCCTCTTGCTGCATCCCTTGCAACTTAAATCTGTTCCTCTCCTTTGCCCTCCCGTTCTACCTACGCTCCACCATCCTTTCTATCACCATCACCCAACCCAACCCAACTTTCATTTCCCCCTTCTGCTACTTCCTCAGCCTTCAGAGGACTTCCCCTCACTTTGGTAGGCCCTGGGCTGGTGTATGGGAGCGTCAGGTGAGACCTACCAATCTTGGGGGACTTGGTGTTGGGCCTAACAAGAGGGCCTTACATTTATACAGTATATAAACGCATGCGCTACACAGGCACGGAGACACACACAAAATGAAGTACTGACACAGGCACACGGTGTTGTTTTGTCAGCTCAGCAGGAGCAGCCTGGGAGGGGAGGAGGAGAGGGTAGCACTACCCGGGATCGGAAAACTTCTATCAGGAGATAAAAGAAGGAGAACAACACCTTGGACAAGATAGGCCCATACATTTCAGCCAGGGGAGTAATCTACAACAGTTATCAAAGTATCCTTCCTAATATCTCCTCCAGCTTCTCCATTACCCCCTCACCACGCCCACTCCCCCCTCACATTGTTAGGGCCCCCTCCCCCCGGCAATGTGCAGCAGTGTGATACCGAGAGAGGGCAGTTGAGCCCCACATAAAGACCTGCCCATAATCTCCTCCCATTGACAGGTCCACCTACCCCACCCACTGTGGCAAACACACACACACATATAGATGTGCACACACACACATGCTACGGCACGTCCCCACCATGCTATACACACGCACACACACACACACACACACACACACACACACACACACACACACACACACACACACACACACACACACACACACACACACACACACACACACACACACACACACACACACACACACACACACACACACACACACACACACACCTACACACACGCACATGTACGCCACACACACACACGCTACGGCACGTTCCCATCATGCTATACACACCTACACACACACACACACACACACATACTCCTAGTGAGATGGGTGCTTTAAAGCAGGGGCCGCACCCGGAGTGACACGCTCTATTATAAATAGCCTAATCTATATGGTAATACTGTTGTATTCTACAAGCACAGAATAGGGATAAGATAACATTGTGACTTCAGGGTTCGGACTGCCTTCTATGGTAATTGTTATCAAAGGTTATTCTGGATGACATCGTGGCTGTGTTGTGATGGGCTCTGGTCTGTTATTTATGATATGAATTATGATAACCATGGTGTCTCTTGTCCTCTGCCTCTCCGGCAGCCAGATACAATAAATTGCTATCGTTAATCACCTGTTCTTTGTTCCGCCATGATTACCCCTCCGCCGCAATAAGAGTTTTATTTAAGGAAGAATATGGATTTGTCATCCACAATATTTTATGTCCTGACATTTCATTTGTTAAAGGGGATGCAGGCTGTATTTGCATTTTATGACTCCCTCTCTTCTCTCTCTCTCTCTCTCTCTCTCTTTACTCACTCGATCTTTCTCTTCTCCACTCTCCCTCTCCCATCTCCCCCTCTCTCTTTTATCCATACGGTGTAGGTGACATTTGTGTATTATGTAAGGGAAGCAGGGACATATAGGAGAGGAACAGAGGCGATGGATGTTGTCCGGGCTCCCAAGTGGCGCAGCGGTCTAAGGCACTGCATCTCAGTGCTAGAGGCGTCTCTACAGACCCTGGTTTGATTCCAGATCATTATCGGCCGGGTTAGGCCAAACCCTAACTTTTTTTATTTTTTTCAAGCTCTATCTAGTTGATTGTTGCTAGACAGCCATTTTCAAGTCTTGCCATAGATCTTTAAGCCAATTTAAGTCAAAACTGTAATGAGGCCACTCAGGAACATTCAATGTTGTCTTGGTAAGCAACTCCAGTGTAGATTTGGCCTTGTGTTTTAGGTTATTAACCTGCTGACAGGTGAATTTGTCTCCGAGTGTCTGTTGGAAGTCAGACTGAAATAGGTTTTCCGCAAGGATTTTGCCTGTGCTTACCCCTATTCCATTTATTTTTATCCTAAAAAACTCCCTAGTCCTTGCCGATGACAAGCAGACCCATAACATGATGCAGCCACCACCATGCTTGAAAATATGAAGAGTGTTACTCAGAGATGCGTTGTGTTGGATTTGCCCCAAACATAACGCTATTCAGGATATAAAGTTAATTATTTGCAATTTTTTTTGCAGTTTTACTTTAGTGCCTTCTTGCAATCAGGGTGCATGTTTTGGAATATTTTTATGCTGTACATTTTTATGCTTCCTTCTTTTCACTCTGTCATTTAGGTTAGTATTGCGGAGTAACTACAATGTTGTTGATCCATCCTCAGTTTTCTCCTATCACAGCCATTCAACTCTGTAACTGTTTTAAGTCCCCATTGGCCTCATGGTGAAATCCCTGAGAGGTTTGGTTCCTTTCCAAAAACTGAGTTAGGAAGGACGCCTGTATCTTTGCAGTGACTGGGTGTATTGATACACCATCCAAAGTGTAATTAACTTCTTATGGCTGCAGGGGGCGTTACTGAGTAGCCAGCTAAATCGTGACCATTTCAAACGGCCTCGTACTCAATTCTTGCTCGTACAATATGCATATTATTGTTATTATTGGATAGAAAACACTCTCTAGTTTCTATAGCCGTTTGAATTATGTCTCTGAGTGAAACAGAACTCATTCTACAGCACTTTTCCTCCCAGTGTGTCAGATTTCAGACATCTTGGCCTCTGGTTCCAGATCAGTTTTAAAAGTCTCTGTAAATCCTATGAGGATACAAACACTGCCCACGCCTTCCTCTAGATGTCAGTAAGTGGTGACAATTTGAATGGAGTCGATTGCGCAATCAGTGCCTCTATAAATGACCAAATACCGGAAGTAGCGTTCTTTTGGACCCTGCGCTCAACGCAAGAAGGACGTCGGACTTGGCTTTTTCCAAGCCTTTGTTTAGCCAGTAATATAGCGCCGGTCATGTTTTTACAGGTGTTATAGGTGTTAAAAACATCATACGTTAGTTAATTTAAACCGTTTTATAGCAATTTATATCCGTTTAGTGCGATTTTGAGGAAGTTCTATGTGATGCTCTTTGAAGCTTTGGGCACGTTTCGGGGTCCCGGTCGAACGTTAGTGGGCATTTCGACGGACAGAGGACATCTTTCGACCAAAAGAAGATTAGACCCAAGAAAGGATACATTGCCCAAGAATCTGATGGAAGATCACCTCACAGTAAGAAATATTTAATATGATAATTCGTTGTTCTGTCGAAAAATTTTAAACGCATATTCCGCCATTTTGTTTGCTATAGCTTCGCTTGGCGAACCCTGTATTGCACAGTAAGGATAATTTTAGAAATGTAAATCAGCGATTGCATAAAGAACTAATTTGTCTTTCGATTCCTGTCAACCCTGTATTTTTTAGTCAAGTATATGATTAGCTATTGATTAAACTAGATCACTCTGAAAGATGGCGACCGACATTTTCAGGCATGTTTTGCTACTATTTTCATTGTATAACCACGGTTTTTTATGGCTAAATATGCACATTTTCGAACAAACTCTATATGTATGTTGTAATATGATGTTACAGGAGTGTCATCGGAAGAATTCTGAGAAGGTTAGTGAAAAAATTAATATATTTTGGCGATGATTACGTTATCGCTCTCTTTGGCTTGAATCGATGCTCTGGTAACGTTTGCACATGTGGTATGCTAATATAACGATTTATTGTGTTTTCGCTGTAAAACACTTAGAACATCTGAAATATTGTCTGAATTCATAAGATCTGTGTCTTTCCATTGCTGTGAGTTGTGTATTTTTAAGAAATGTTTTATGATTAGTAATTAGGTAATACACGTTGCTCTGTGTATTTATTCTAGTCGAGTTGTGATGGTGGGTGCAATTGTAAACTAGGATTTCTACCTGAAATATGCACATTTTTCTAACAAAACCTATCCTATACAATAAATATGTTATCAGACTGTCATCTGATGAGGTTTTTTCTTGGTTAGTGGCTATCAATATCTTTATTTGGCCGAATTGGTGATAGCTAGTGGTGGAGAGAAAAAATGGTGGACAAAGAAAAATGGTGTATTTTGCTAACGTGGTTAGCTAATAGATTTACATATTGTGTCTTCCCTGTAAAACATTTTAAAAAACAGAAATAATGGGTTTATTCACAAGATCTGTATCTTTCATCTGGTGTCTTGGACTTGTGATTTAATGATATTTAGATGCTACTATTTAATTGTGACGCTATGCTAGCGATGCTAATCAGTGTGGGGGGGGTGGGGGGATGTTGTCATAGGTGTACCGATATCGGGCTTGCAGCCATAACAGGTTAATAACTTCACAATGCTCAAAGGGATATTCAATGTCTGCTTTTTATTTTTTTACCCATCTACCAATAGGTGACCTTCTTTGCGAGGCATTGGAAAACCTCCCTGGTCTTTGTGGTTGAATCTGTGTTTGAAATGCACTGCTCGACTAAGGGACCTTACAGATAATTGTATCTGTTGGGTACAGAGATGAGGTCAAAAATCATGTTAAACACTATTATTGCACACAGAGTCCATGCAACTTATTATGTGACTTGTTAAACCAGGTTTTACTCTAGAACTTATTTAGGCTTGCCATAACAAAGGGATTGAATACCTATTGACTCAAGGCATTTCAGCTTTTCCTTTTTAATTAATTTATAAACATTTCTCAAAACAAAATTTCCCTTTGACATTTCGGCGTCACGACTTCCACCGAAGTCGGCTCCTCCCCTTGTTCGGGCGGCGTTCGGTGATCGACGTCACCGGCTTTCTAGCCATCGCCGCTCCATTTCTCATTTATCCATTTGTTTTGTCTCGTTCCATTACACACCTGGTTTTCATTCCACAATTACTGCATGTATTTAGTCCTCTGTTCCCCACCATGTCTTTGTGTGTAATTGTTTATTGTGATGTGGATTTTGTCAGGCGCTATACTTTCGCCATGTTCCGTGTTTTTGGCACGTTGTTGTTCTTAAGTGCTGTCATTTTTGGACGGGAATTAAAGTGTGCCTGTTTATTACACTCTGCTCTCCTGCACCTGACTTCCCCTCTCGTACACACCCCTGACATTCGGGGTATTGTGGTGTAGGCCAGTGACACAAAATCTCAATGTAATCCATTTTAAATTCAGGCTGTAACACAACAAAGTGTGAAAAAAATCAAGGAGTGTGAATACTTTCTGAATAGACTGTAGTTCTCTCTGGGAGATAAACGTTGTATAGTGTAGCTATTTCCTCTTCCTGTTTGGCTGGTGCCAGGCGAGCCACCCTGCTGCCACTGAGGAATGTGGATAATGTTGTTGGCCCTGGGCACCAAGAACAGAGCACATAGCCATTAAACACACACACACCATACACACACATACACACACACACACACACATATCCACACCCATTCCACCAACGGGCAGAAGCTATAACAACATGTAAACATAACAGGAATAGACGTCTTCAAAGACATTAACCCTCTGGAAATGACTTTGAATGACTTTGACCTTGTTGGCTTTATTCTACTCAAACACACTTACACACACACACACACACACACACACACACACACACACACACACACACACACACACACACACACACACACACACACACACACACACACACACACACACACACACACACACACACACACACACACACACACACACACACACACACACACACACACACAGGAGGCCCTTTCCCTCTCAGCTCCACCTTCCTCTCACTTGCCTGACCTTCCAGTCCGGGGGGGATGGAAAGAGCAGGAGCACTGTGGAACCTTGGGCTGCGAGTTATGCAGGACTGAGCTTTGAATAATTGTCCCGCAATATGAGTGTCTCTGATTAATTGCCTGAGATAAGGTCTGCTTTCCTCCCCCTGCCTGCCCCTTCCTCCCCCCTTAGCCCCCCCTGCCTGCCTGGGCTCTAATAATCAGCCCTGGGTACTGGGAGACAGAGAGGTGGAGGGAAGGAGAGAGGGGAGTAGGGGGAGAAGCAGGATTGAGAAAGGAAAAGAGAGAAAGTGAGGGCGACAGAGAGAGGTCATGGAGAGAAAGAGAGTGAGAACAAGAGGAGAGAGAGTAGAGAGATATGGTGGCGGAGCAGAGAGAGCGAGAGGAGAGAGTAGAAAGAGAGATAGTGGTGGAACAGAGAGAGAGAAAGAGAGAGAGGAGAGTGTAGAAAGAGAGATAGTGGTAGAGCAGAGAGAGAGAGAGAGGAGAGAGTAGAAAGAGAGATAGTGGTGGAACAGAGAGAGAGAAAGAGAGAGTGGAGAGAGTAGAAAGAGAGATAGTGGTGGAGCAGAGAGAGACAGAGGGAAGAGAGTAGAAAGAGAGATAGTGGTGGAGCAGAGAGAGAGAGAGGGGAGAGAGTAGAAAGAGAGATAGTGGTGGAGCAGAGAGAGACAGAGGGAAGAGAGTAGAAAGAGAGATGGTGGTGGAGCAGGGAGAGAGTAGAAAGAGAGATAGTGGTGGAGCAGAGAGAGAGAGAGACCATTTTACTGACCTTTTCATCATAGATTATGAGGATGACAGTTATAATTACTTAACAATTACAAAGCCCCTCATTACGGGTGACAGGCACAATCAGCAATGCCATGAATAACTTTGTAAAAAAATAGCAACATATTTACAAGCTAACAAGTACATACATGAAATAGTTTGTAAAGGTGAATATGAATGTAGACTAAAAGAGCAGGTGACATAGATTTCTTGGCACTGCTAGCTACACACTGCTCTTTCACTTTGAAATAACTTTATAGACAGTCGTTTGAGGGATGAGCAACATTGAGGCAGCCAGGCAGCTGGGCCATGTGGCGACTTTCCTCTCCCCCCATAACACCATGAGGCGATAGCGACTTGACTTTGTTGAACTAAGTATTTACACATCAAAACTCCCTTCTCCCATCTGTCCCCCAACCAACCGCCCAGTAAAGCATGAAACAGACAACGGAATCAGACAGACAAGAAGGCATTTCCTGAGGAAAAATAAATATACAAAACAAGGAAGTGAAAAGAGTTATAATGGAGGCAGACTAACTGTGTGTAACCGCATTTACTGGTAATCAGACAGGACTCTTTGTAGTGTTACAATATAACAGTGAGCCTGAACCACTGAGGTAGGACTGCAGACGTACACAGACACACACACACGTCGTTACTCACACACACACACAACAGAGTTCACACTAACTTAAATAAACCTCGCCTTCCATTTCAGAGGGGGACAGAAAGGGAAAGAGGGGGATAAAGTGGGAGAGAGAGATGGGTGGAGAAGAAAGCAGAGGATACACTAGACTCCCAGCTAAAGGTAAACCCACTGCTTCATACTGTGATTTACTGCAGAGCCTTGGGGGCAAACTGCCTTTGAAGTGCTCCAAAATGTCAAATCAATTATTACTTAAATAAAAAAAAGAATTCAATTTACGGCTTTCATGCTAATCGGTAACTTTTCATGATGGGGGAGGAAAAATATGCTATTTGAGACGATTTGAGCCTCCGTTTTCGTTTTGATACGATTCTTCTGCTCATTCAACTGAGATATGCTGATTGGAATAAAGTTGTTGATGATTCTGTCTTTTCTTTCTTCCCTTTCTTTGTGTAGTAATGTCTCGACGAAGGCTAAATCTATTTGCTAGTATAATACTCCTCATCAATTGGAACGCTGCCATAATGATGTTCTACACCTGAGTGTGTGTGGGATGGTGAGCAACGTTAAGATAGAGAAGTGTGGAACAATACCTAGTGGTCATGATTCATTAGGTCCTAATGCAGATAGAT
>NC_052344.1:9891040-10073540 GCF_016432855.1 Salvelinus namaycush
TGACCACACGACTGAACAGTAGTCCAGGTGCGACAACTAAGGCCTGGGGGACCTGCCTTGTTGATAGTGTTGTTAAGGCAGAGCAGTGCTTTATTATGGACAGACTTCTCCCCATCTTAGCTACTGTTGTATCAACATGTTTTGACCATAACAGTTTACAATCAAGGGTTGCTCCAAGCAGTTTAGTCACCTTAACTTTCTCAATTTCCACATTATTCATTACAAGATTTAGTTGAGGTTTAGTGAATGATTTGTCCCAAATACAATGCTTTTAGTTTTTGTAATATTTATGACTTATTCTTTGCCACCCATTCTGAAACTAACTACAGCTCTTTATTAAGTGTTGCAGTAATTTTACTCGCTGTAGTGAATAATGTTGAGTCATCGTTAATCAAAGCCAGTGGCATGTCATTAGTAAAGATTGAAAAAAGCAAGGGGCCTAAACAGCTACCCTGGGGAATTCCTCCATTACAGCAGGGGGTGTAAAGCCATAACACATATGTTTTTCCAGCAGCAGACTATGATCGATAATGTCAAAACCCGCACTGAAGTCTAACAAAACAGCATCCACAATATTTTTACCATAATGTCTCTCAGCCAATCATCATTAATTTGTGTAAGTGCCCTGCTTGTTGAATGTCTTTCCCTATAAGTGTGCTGAAAGTCTGTTGTCAATTTGTTTACAGTAAATAGCATTGTATCTGGTCAAACACCATTTTTTCCAACCTTTACTAAGGTTTGGTAACGGGCTAATTGGTTGGCTATTTGAGCCAGTAAAGGGGGCTTTACTATTCTTGGGTAGAGGAATGACTTTTGCTTCCCTCCAGGCCTGAGGTCACACTTTTTAGTAGGCTTAGGTTTGAAGATATGGCAAATAGGAGTGGCAAATGTTCGCTGTTATTCTCAGTAATTTTCCATCCAAGTTGTCAGACCCCAGTGGCTTGTCATTGTTGATAGACCATTTTTTTCACCTCTTCCACATTCAATTTACGGAATTCAAAATGACAGTGCTTGTCTTTCATAATTGTATCAGTTATACTTGAATGTGTAGTGTTAGGCATGACATGCCAGCAACAAATGCTAATTTTGCCAATTACTTTAATCATTTTTTTCATTGGCAAGATCAGTGGGTTTTGTTATTTAATGAGGCATCTGAATGATGCAGCTGAGTTTGCCTTTTGTCCATAATTTCATTTTAGGTGCTCCAAAGCTTTTGACTATCGTTCTTTATATCTTTTATCTTTGTTTCATAGTATAGTTCCTTCTTTTATTCAGTTTAGTCACATGATTTCTCAATTTGCAGTACGTTTGCCAATCAGTTGTGCAGACAGATTTATTTGCCATTTCTTTTAGTGTTATCCTCTCAACCATAACATTTTTCCATTCCTCATCAATCCACAGGGATTTAACAGTTTTTACAGTAATTTTCTTTATGTTTGCATGCTTATTGGTAACTGGAACAAGCAATTTCATAAATCTGTCAAGTGCAGCGTCTGGTTGCTCCTCATTACACAGACCAGCAAATATTCTTTACATCAACATATGAATCACAACAAAACTTCTTGTATGACCTCTTATACACTATATTAGGCCCAGCCTTTGGAACTTTGGTTTTCCTTGATATGGCTACTATATTGTGATCACTACATCCGATGGATTTGGATACTGCTTCAAAGCAAATGTCTGCAGCATTAGTAAGGATGTGATCAATACATGTTTATGATTTCATTCCTGTTTGTAACTACCCTGGTAGGTTGACTGATAACCTGAACCAGGTTGCAGGCACTGGTTACAGTTTGAAGCTTTTTCTTGAGTGGGCAGCTTGATGAAAGCCAGTCAATATTTAAATCACCCAGAAAATATACCTCTCTGTTGATATCACTTACATTATTAAGCATTTCACAGATATTATCCAGATACTGACTGTTAGCACTTGGTCTATAGCAGCTTCCTACAACAATGGGCTCTAGGTGTTATTCCGTTACCTGGTGTAAAATCTACTTCACTTACTATAGTTCAATAACCAAAAGAGATTTGTTCAAATTCAAGGTAGCATGTCATATCTGACAACCCATTCTTTCTGCAGACATATTTGAATCTTAATTTG
This sequence comes from Salvelinus namaycush, assembly GCF_016432855.1. NCBI lineage: Eukaryota > Metazoa > Chordata > Actinopteri > Salmoniformes > Salmonidae > Salvelinus > Salvelinus namaycush. Next base: position 9,893,148 of record NC_052344.1, read on the forward strand.
GAGCAAGCGTGTTAGATTTTGGAGAACTTGGTTGAATAGAAACCGGAGATAGATTCCGGTACCAAAGTTAGCCTTTGCACAGTTCTTCCACTAAATTCGTTTTTGTAAAATTTTCAGTGGAAATTGTTAAAAGTAGTCCTTGTAGATAGATCTGTATTGTATGTTAAACTTTTGAAATCAATGGTTATTGTTTGGCATACATTTTAAAGTGAGAACTGAGTAAAAGTGTACACTAACAACTGAACCCTTCAACCGAAGAACCATATCTCAGTTTTGGAAAATGTTAGTGATATGATATATTACTCGATTGTATAGTGGATATGAATCAGAAGTTAATATTCCATACACACTATAAATAGACATTTACAATACATGTCCATGTTAGTTGACAACTCTGGACATTACAGTGAACTTATAGTAAGATACAAAATCAAAGGGGGCGCTGGTGAGCAGCGCCCCCCATGTTTTCTCGGTGCTCCGATCCAGGGAGAACAATTTACTATTAATACCTAACCAACACCTCCCCACCGTGTTAATTTAGCTGTATTTAATTTGGTATCGAACCCAATTTACTAATCTTGCTTTTTTTTACCTGAAATTTTTGGCCTTTCAATTGTAAAATGTCGATACTGGTCGCGGGCCACAAAGGAGCAGGCCTCTGAAGCCTCGCGCTCACCTGACATGGACTGATTCCCCCCCGACTGAGCCATGCTAATGGTGGCTATCATTACATCTGAACAGACTGTGCTGGCTAAGGTGGAGTCATTATCCACTGACCTATCCTCACAAATAGCTACTCTTGCCACCGAGGTCAACATAAAGATCGACTCCGTTAATGAAGACTTGGCGAGACATGGCACCTGTCTGAATAGCCTGGAAGATGGCGCAAATATTTACTCCGACAAAGTGGTGACACTGGAAGAGCAAGTCACCCGGCTATCATCAGATGTCGTCAAACTTACTTCCAAGGTTGAGGATCTCGAGAACAGACAGCGCCAGGGGAACGGTCACATTTTTGGCATGAGAGAGGTACTCGAGACACCCACAATATTGACCATGCGCACAGAAGCATACAGTTCGCACCGATGAATGGTGAGCCGCCCAGACCCATAGTAGTTAAATTCCACTACCTTCAGGAGAAGGAGGATGTCTTCCGTAAGGCAGCGCGAGCGGATCCCATCACCCACGATGGCCAGAATCTCTTCCGTAGGTGTAAACTTGATTATGTTCGCCCTGGATAGAGCTCTACCGAGGTTCAGTTTAACATGGAAGGTATCATTTTGCTCTAGTCTAGGAGAGGTAGATGCAGCCTTCCAACAGGGGGAAGGCCAGCATAGGGGTCCAAGGTTTTCTTCTGGGTATTTTGTCGTTTTTAGCAGTTTTTTCTTTTATTTATGTTTTATTACTCTAACCTTTCAGCACACTGGCCATGTGATTGTACTAACATTCATTTCTGATTACTATAACTATGCCTAATTCACATACTCTAGGCTCCACATGCTTTATCAGCTGGAACGTGAAAGGAATTAACCAGGTGGTCAAGTGTAGCCGAGTGTATGCTCATCTTAAATCCTTAAGTCCGGACATTGTTTTTCTCCAAGAGACCCATATCCGGTCCAGCGACCTTGATAAACTAAAGAGAGGATGAGTAGACCAAATACTTCACTCCAACTTTGGTGCTAAGGCCAGAGGGGCAGCCATCCTTATCAGAAAAGGCACCCCGTTTGTCTCCTCCAAAGTAATTTCAGATACTAATGGGGAAATTGTTTAGCACACAGGTTATTCTGACTAACCTCTATGGTCCTAATTGGGATGACGCTCAATTTTTATCTGACCTCATCGCAACATTTCCCAACCTTAACTCTCATAATTTGATATTGGGCGGAGATTTCAATTGTGTATTACATCCAAGTCTAGACAGATCCAGACCGAAGCCCAGAATCCTATAATTTGTCTGATCCATGGAGGAGGCGCAATCCCACTGCTAAACAGTACTCCTTTTTTCTCCAGTTCACTGCTCATACGCTAGGATTAATTTTTTCCTACTGGACAATAGAATTCTTCCTTTTGTAACTAATAGCCAATATCATAGCATCGTAATCTCTGACCATAGCACTGTCCAGCTAGATATCCGCTTTCCGGACAGTACTGTGCCACTACTACTAACCTGTAGTGAGTTTAAAAAATACATAGCGACTCACATTGTGGTCTTTTTACAGATCAACTGCACCCCTGACGTGTCTCACTGTGTGGGAGTCGTTAAAAGCTTATCTAAGGGGACAAATTATTTCATACACAGTGTTTGACAACAAACAGCGCACCAAACACTTATTGGAGCTATCTCAACTCATTCTAGATGTGGACAACAGATATACCTCTTCTCCGACTCCTGAACTCTACAAAGAGAAACTGTCAAATTCTGATTGGTGTAGCAATCTTTCCAACAAACAAACGGAGCAGCTTCTGTTTAAGTCGAGGCAAAAATTCTATGAACACTAAGAGAAAGCTGGCAAGTTCTCACCATCTTTGACAATCCGCTGCTAAGTAGCGCCATACCTGAAATCTGTGTTGCAGCTGATTTAACTTCTACCAATCCCAAGGAAATCAACAATCAATTTAAGCAATTCTGTTCTGCTCTTTACTCGTCAGAGGCTCTTCCTGACACACCTCGTATGCCTGCATTTCTAGACCATCTGGACATCCCATGTCTCAATTCAGATGAGCAAACCAACATGGATGACTCAATAAGTGATGATGAAGCTACTCTGGCAATCCAGTCCATGCAGAGCGGTAAAGCCCCTGGGCCTGATGGCCTCCCTATTGAATTTTATAAAGCTTGCTTTAAATTATCCTCTATCCTCAGCTCAATGTACAATGACATCATTTCTAGTCAGAAACTGCCCCAGACACTTACCCAGGCGACTATTTCGGTTTTGCTTAAAAAAGACTAGAATTCCCTAGATTGTGGTTCATACCACCCTGTAAGCCTTTTTTTGCTGCGATTTTATAAAATTCTCACTAAGGTCATTTCATGCCGTTTAGAAACAGTGATGCCTAATATAATTAACTCTGACCAAACTGGATTTCTCTCGGTAGGTAATCTTTCTATAATATGCGCCGGCTATTTTAATGTTCCTTATACTGCCCACTCAACTCAACAGCCAGAGGTTGTCATCGCGCTTGATGCTGAAAAGGCTTTCGATCGGGTTGAGTTGGAATATCTATTTATAGTACTAGAGATTTGGGTTTGGCCTGTCATTCCTTTCCTGGATAAAGATTTCGTCCCCAGTGGCTTCTGTTCGCACCAACAATGTTACCTCCAGCTACATCCCTCTCCACAGGGGGGCCAGGCAGGGTTGCTGTTTATCCCCTTTCCTATTTGATATGGCTATTGAGCCTCTTGCTATCGCCCTGTGGACAGAGGAGAGGATTAAGGGAATACTAAGGGGCAACATAACTCTCAAGGTGTCCTTATATGCAGACAATCTTTTACACATCTCTAACCCTGTGGAGTCTATACCCTATCTCTTGGACATGCTACAAGGTTTTGGGACATTCTCTGGTTATAAGTTAAACCTAACAAAAAGTGTGCTCCCCATTAATCAGTTAGAAGGAATTGGGTATGCCAATTTCCCATTTAAGGTGGAGCATTTGGGGCGGCAGGGTAGCCTAGTGGTTAGAGTGTTGGACGAGTAACCTAAAGGTTGCAAGTTTGAATCCCCGAGCTGACAAGGTAAAAATCTGTCGTTCTGCCCCTGTTCCTAGGCCGTCATTGAAAATAAGAATTTAGTTAAATAAAGGTCAAATAAATAAAATAAATTAGGTCTTTACTTATTTGTGGATAAAGGTCACACTCATTTAAGGCTCTGTTTAAACATAACTTCAAAACACTCCTGGAGCACATTAAGCAGGATTTCATAAGGTGGTCGTCTCTTTCCATTTCATTAACAGTTCACATTAATTCTGTTAAGACGACTGTACCACCTAGGTTTTTCTACTTATTCCAAATTATTCCCATTTTTCTGCCGATATTGATGTTCAAACAACTGGACAGCTGCATTTCCAACTTCATTTGAAATAAGTCAAGTCCACAAATGAGAAAGGTATATCTAGAGAGACCTAAGCCTGCAGGCGGGCTGGACCTCCCACATTTTTACACTACTACTGGTCAGCAAATATATCTAAATGTGTTTATTGGGTTTCTACATTTGAAAACAAGGATTGTCTAACTTGGGCCATCATGGAGTTACAGTCAAGCCTTCCAACTTCTCCAGTCTCGCTCCTGTGCTCCCCAATGCCCATGAACTTTGGCACCCATGTTTTGAACCACATTGTTAAGAACTCCCTTAAAATGTGGGTCCAATTCGGAAGTCACTTTAGCCTTAAACAAGTGAGCGGCTTCTCTCCATGAACATCTAATCATCTCTTCCCAGCGTCACAGATTGACACGGCATTCCAGTTCTGGCATAGGAACGGTCTGGTGTTTTTTTTGTTTTTGTGACCTATTTGTTGACAACACATTCGTCTCATTCGATACTCTGAGGGTTGACCATAATATTCCCAATACCCACTTTTTTAGATACCTGCAAACAGATAAGGGTTAAGATCTTGAAGGGCCCAATCTCCACATTATACAACATAATACAGGACATGAATCTGCCTTCCTTTGCAAATACAAAATCTGCATGGGAGCAAGACATAGGTGGCAATCTCCCCGACGATGTATTGAACGTATCCACACATCATCATTTTGCATAAGGCATGGGCTTATTCAGTTAAAGGTTTTGCACCGTCTCCATTACTCAAATGACAGATTGGCAAAAATATACCCAAATGTTGACCCCAAGTGTTTGAGATGCCACCAGAGTCCAGCAACTGTGGGACATATGTTTTGGTCATGCCAATCTTTGAGTGGACTCTGGGAACCCATTTTTGAGGCATTCTTATGTGTGTAATAGAACTGTTAGGCCCAACCGGTCACTGACATTTTTGGTGTACTTCCCCTAGACCAGAATGCTACCACGCATCAGGCAAATGCGAAAGCTGCTAGCTCGCCGCCTTGTCCTCTTTCACTGGAAGTCTGCATAGCCGCCCTCCGTTATGCAGTGGGTTAAGGAGGGGATGTCATCTCTGCCTCTGGAGAAGGTCAGGTACACTGTGCATGGGTCCCAACAAAAGTTAGACTTAACCTGGTCCCCATTAATACAATACATGGAGAGCCTGTCTTTTACTTAGTGTAACTTGCGTAGTTTTGGTAAGCAGTCATGTCTGTTCTAGTGGCCATTTGTGCTGTTAAGAATTGTTATATCACTTTTCTTCCCAATTATTTTTTGTTTCTTACTGTTTGTTTCTGTTTTTCTTTCCTATTTAACTTACTTGTATAGATGCCTTGATGGATGGATGGATGAGGGGTTGGGGTTGTACTGTTTTTGTTATATCTGTATCTATAAATAAAGGTACCAAAATAAAGATACAAAATCAATGATCATCTAAAAATGCAAAACGCTTCTGACACTTGCTCAGAGGAAACCAAGCATTACAGCTTGCAGCTGAGCACAGGCATGGAATGGAATGACAATAGAGGCTTCTAGGTAGTGTAGTCACAGGAGGGTTAAAGCAGCCACTCAATCAGCCCCCCTAATGCCACTGTATTTAATGGGGAAGCCACTAATCCTGCATGTCTGTATCAGTGTTATTGTGTCACTGTCACGTTGTGAGTCTATTATAGTTCTCTCTCTCTGAGACAAAGACTCTCTCTCTTTAGAGGAGAAACCCAGGATGTGTGTCTGATTTTGACAACTCTTCCCTTGGGAAAATATTTACACACACTCACACATGCATCTGTGTGCATGTCTGCCTGTGCATGCTTCTCCCATGTGAGAGCCTATCTTTGTCTCTGTAGGAGAGATCACTTAGCGCCAGCATTATTCAATTGGGCCCCCGTTAAGCAAGAGGACCTGCCACAATGGATATCTGTCTAAGAGTGACACTCACACTCTACACTGGCTGCAGGCTGCCCATGTAGTTTCCATTCAATGCAATCACAGACCCACTGGAGCCTCGCTGAGACAATTACCCAGGTTTATACACCTGAGGAAATGAAATCGCCCAATGTCGCCATCAACTGCAATAGCAGCAGGGCCAAACTTGAACTGCATAACACCTAGTCAACTCCCAAAAGCCACACACACACACACACACACACACACACACACACACACACACACACACACACACACACACACACACACACACACACACACACTCAAAGCCCCTTTGTGTGTGAACACAGCTGGGAGATGCTGTATTACACTATCCCTCTGCTCCCTGTCCAAAAAAATGTATAAAAAGAGATTTCCAGCCAATCGACGGGGTTGATACTGTACTGTAAGTACCCTGTGGTGGCTCTATCTCTGTTCTTTGTGAATGCTTTAAAGGTTGTCTTTGTTGTACTGCAGCACCGCCGTTCAGCTTTTCTCTTATTGGTCTCATTCACACATACAGCTCTTCTCTGTCTCAAACCCACACACAGGATTCTCTCTCTATCAATTACAGGATTCACCCACGCGTGCCTCCCTCTCTTCTCTCCCATTTCTACTGTATATGTCTCTATCTCCTGTTTCCTCTTCTCTCTCCTTCCCTGTCTTTTGTGGAATTTTGGTTTGACGGTATGTGGTCGGTCTCTTTCCTTCCCCCTGGACAGTGACTAAATACACATTCATAGTATATAGAGATGGTGACCCAGTCCTAGCCTTCCTAATGGGACTGCTGCTTACGTGTGTGTGTGTGTGTGTGTGTGTGTGTGTGTGTGTGTGTGTGTGTGTGTGTGTGTGTGTGTGTGTGTGTGTGGTGTGTGTGTGTGACACCAGCTGGCTCTTGCAGCCCAGGGAGATGGGTGGAGGCTGGGTGACCTCGCCCTGGGTAAGAGGGGGTGTATGTGTGTGCTCCCAGGTCATGCTGGTAGGAGAGGGATTATGGTGGATTAGGGAGCAGGAGATCTTAGTACAGTTTGGAGCTCAGTTCAGACCCCTCTGTAAGGTGTGTAGCAGGTGTGTGCTCTCGCTTCATTCGTTCATGCACTGAGTAAAAGTGACATGACCAGCACCCAGCTTAATCACAGATCACTTGTTTTAATGTGTTTACAGTATTCTATAGGGCTGTGTGTGCTTTGATTAGCTTCAATGGGTCTGTTACTAGTTTCCATTGAGAATAAACCTTCTTCACATGAAGAGACCTGAACACCCAATAAGATCAGCTGCCAGTGTGACAGATGTGTGAGCAACTCAGCGAAAGGGCAGAGGGAGTGAGAGAAGAGGAGGTGAGGTGTGGAGAAGGGAATACTCTTTTGGTGATAAATGTGAGAAGAAATATAGGGGAGAAGAAGGATTCCAACAGAGAGAGAAATGGAGGAAGAGAGGATAGCGATGGAGGCTAGGAGAAAAGAAGGAAAGCGAAGGACTGAGGAGGGAGATGTATGAGAATCATGTGTGCTTTCCCGATTAATGCCTGGCTGTTATGTCTCTGGCAATAGTAATTGAAACGTGTGCGATACCGAGCGAACACTCTGAGACCATGATTTTGTGAATAATCGGCCAACCATCAAGCGGAACCAGAACTATCCAGTTTGTAATTGCGAATCACAAATGAAAGGGAGTGTGTGTGTGTGGTGTGTGTGTGTAACAAGCGACAGGCCTGCATTGCTGTTTTATCTCTGCGTCAGTGTTTTTAGAGCTTTTCATCTGTAGTGTCAGATGGTGATGTCTTGGAGTCGGCGGTCATCAACAAATGGGGGCTTCTAAATGGCTCTAGGGCTATCTGGACTCTAGCACTAAACACACACACACACACACACACACACACACACACTAAGATAGGTTGAATATTACCAAGGTTATATTAATAATGTATTACTAAAATTGTACACTTTCCAAAATGATGTTGTCATGCTTGTTGTGCCTTATGTAAAGGCCATCAGCAGAGTGAAATAGAAGGACAGAAAGGAGGGAGGAAAGGAAGTATGAATTAATTCATAACCAGCACCATGTCCCAAAGGCAGGAACGACGAGAGCGGAGAGGCGTGGAACGGAAGAATAGAATAATAGTGGAGAGGAAGAGGGAGGATGTGTACCCTGTCTCTCCCCTCGTTCCTTCATTGCTGATTGACATAGCAGCATGGACCATTAGTCAGCTGATGAATGAAAGCAAACCAGATATGAAATTTGATTTCCTACCGAGCTAACAAGAAGAACGCAGCAGGAAAACAAGGTGAGGGAGGGGCAGGGAGAGAAGGAGAGGAAGTGGGAAGAAGGGAGCCGATATATGGAGGAGAGAACATAGTGAGAATAAACATGAACTGTGGAGAAAGGGAGAGCGAGAGAGACCAAGAGAACTGGGACAAAGGATAAGGAGGAGATCAAGCATATTATAGAGCGATTGAACATGAAACAATGAGTGAAGGACAACGAGAGTGATAAATAAAGAGAAATGAGAGAGAGGGTAGACGGCGATGGAGAGAGCGATAGAGTGATAGCTGAGTGGCTGTGAAGTGTGTTGGAGATGGTGATATAGTGAGTGAGTGGTTTGGAGGGTTTCAGATGAGCTGGACAGAGAACAATGAGATTCATGTAGCTGAGACTGCATTAATGAACTACGCTTCATAAATCCCTCTCTCTAGCTCCCCTCCGCAACCTCTCTCTCGCTCGCTCATGGAAACCTTGTTAACTTGTTTGCTGTTTCATGTCTGTGTTTAGTATCTGTACTTGTGTTGAACTGTCTTACACAATTGCTAATTGATTAATCAAATATTTTCTTTCTCTCTCTCTCTTAGCGGGGCATTCTCTGAGGTGGTGTTGGCCCAGGAGAGGTCTACAGGGAAAATGTTTGCTGTGAAGTGTATCCCCAAGAAGGCCCTGAAGGGGAAAGAGAGCAGCATCGAGAACGAGATCAACGTGCTCCGCAAGTAAGTCTCCCACCTACCTTCTCCTCCCTAACACCTGTTACCCTGGCGACCGAACGGAAACACCGGCACCCTTCACCACCGCGCATCACGCTTGCATCCCTCCCACTACTCCCCATTCACTGTTATCTTTAGGTCATGGTCCACAGTCACACTGACAGAACAGGAGATTAAGGTAGGTAGCGACTATAGAAAACATCCTCTCTGTCTTCTATTTCTTTGCTTAGCTACCTTGTGTCCAGAGCACTGATACTGTACTGAATGTACCTTCTAATCCTTTCTTCCAGTGAGGAACACATGATGTATTTTACACATATTATTCATACATATTGTCAGGTAGCTGAGTAGAGACCTGTATGAACACAGACACACACACACCAGGGGATAAAACCAAAGATATGTATCTCCACGTCACTGGATAATACAGTAATCCCTCTCCACTGCTTGGACTTGGACTTGGACTTGGACTTGGACTTGGGTGTGTGTGTGTGGTCAGATATCACCTTGGATCTGGCCCAATGCTCAGTAGTTCCACAAGGTCTGACTCACTCACTCAGTCACTCACTGTCCAGAAGTAGGCGGCTACAGTATGTGTTAGTGTTATTATTGCAGAATACCATGCGTGTTCCCTAGGGACAGGCAGGACACCACTGACCCTGACAATATTCATGCGGGATAGGTGTTGTCACGGTGATCCAGTCAGTGGAGGGGGGGTGTGGCCTAGCCTCTGACGCCTTCCATGTTTGACCTTCGGCTTTCTGCCACTCTCAGCATCTCCTGGCAACCAGCTGATTGACAGGCTAATATGGCCTGCAGAGGTCACAAGACACACCTCCTCAGGGTCAATGCTTTGTACCCAAACATTGTCATTCACATGTGCACTATTTATACAAAAGTATGTGGATATCCCTTCAAATGAGTGGATTTGGGTGTTTCAGCCACACGCGCTGCTGACAGTATGTAAAATCAAGAACACAGCCATGCAATCTCCATAGACAAACATTGGCAGTAGAATGGCCTTACTGAAGAGCTCAGTGACTTTCAACGTGGCACCGTCATAGGATGACACATTTCCAACAAGTCAGTTTGTCAAATGTCTGCCCTGCTAGAGCTGCCTCGGTCAACTGTAAATGCTGTTATTGTGAAGTGGAAACTTCTAGAAGCAGAAACGTCTCAGCAGCGAAGTGGTAGGCCACACAAGCTCACAGAACGGGGCCGGCGAGTGCTGAAGCGCGTAGCGTGTAGAAATCGTCTGTCCTCGGTTGCAACACTCACTACCGAGTTCCAAACTGCCTCTGGAAGCAAGATCAGCACAATAACTGTTTGTCGGGAGCTTCATGAAATGGGTTTCCATGGCCGAGCAGCCTCACACAAGCATAAGATCACCATGCGCAATGCCAAGCTTTGGCTGGAGTGGTGTAAAGCTAGCCACCATTGGAGCAGTGGAAACGTGTTCTCTGGAGTGATGAATCACGCTTCACCATCTGTCAGTCCGACGGAGTAATCTGGGATTGGTGGATGCCAGGAGAACGCTACCTGCCCCAATGCATAGTGCCAACTGTAAAATTTGGTGGAGGAGGAATAATGGCCTGGGGCTGTTTTTTCATGGTTCGGCTAGGCCTCTTAGTTCCAGTGAAGGGAAATCTTAATGCTACAGCATACAATGACATTCTAGACAATTCTGTGCTTCCAACTTTGTGGCAACAGTTTGGAGAAGGACCTTTCCTGTTTCAGCATGACAATGCCCCGGTGCACAAAGCGAGGTCCATACAGAAATGATTTGTTGAGATCAGTGTGAAAGAACTTGACTGGCCTGCACAGAGCCTTGACCTCAACCCCATCAAACACCTTTGGGATGAATTGGAACGCCGACTGCGAGCCAGGCCTAATCGCCCAACATCAGTGCCCGACCTCATTAATGCTCTTGTGGCTGAATGGAAGCAAGTCCCCGCAGCAATGTTCCAACATCTAGTGGAAAGTCTTCCCAGAAGAGTGGAGGCTGTTATAGCAGTGAAAGGGGGACCAACTCCATATTAATGCCCATGATTTTGGAAGGAAATGTTTGACGAGCAAGTGTCCACATACTTTTGTAGTATATATGTATACACTTCAAGTGGTCATGTGTGTACACACATTCAGAAACACACATGCGTCAAAAATAGAGAACTGGTACACACACATTCATAAAGATATAATCAGGCTCTCTCCCTTTATGTGAAGTTGGGGTATAGTGTCGTGCCACAGTCTCTGCCCACTCTGTCGCCTACTAGTTTATTTGGATCCTGCCGCTGAACAGGGATTCACACACACACACACGTACACACACACACACACACTTTTCTAAGACACAGAGAATAAGTTGTCAAATAATAAGGCATTAACTGTGGAAGGATTTGTCATGTAATGAGAGGAGATCAGGAATCCTCTATCTCTACTCTTAGGTTCCCATCTGCTTTACCCTTCCATGATCCCAGAGAGAGTTTAAACACACATTATTCTCCCTGGTGTTCTCATCTCAGCCATCTTTCCTCAGACTGTCTATGACTCATATCTCTACGCTCCACCGCTCGCTACGAGCTCAGAGATCTCACACACTCCTAATGTACGTACTGAACTCCCCACCTGCTCACGCTTCCTGTGTGTGTGCGCGCCAGGTGTGTACAGTATTATTCCCCTTTGCAATAACATCATCGGCAAATGGGTCATGTGGCACACATGCATACAGACAGACACACAAGCACACAGACCACCACCACAGCAGCATGTCCCGTGTGTACACATTATACACTTTCACAATGGAGCAGTTACCATGGCAATTACCATACCATGACCAGGCCTGAATATGGTGTTAGAGGGAGGGAGAGACGGAGGGAGAGAGAGCTTATGTTTAGTAAGTGTTTGAGATGACTCTAGAGCTGAGGTAAAGGGGGTGTAGATAGTCTGGGATCTGATCATCTGTTTAAAGGGTTATAGTTGTACATGACTAATATACTAACATTGTCTGTGTTTTCTGTCCCTCCAGAATCAAGCATGAGAACATAGTAGCTTTGGAAGACATCTATGAGAGTTCCAACCACCTCTACCTGATCATGCAGCTGTAAGTTCTCTCTCTGTCTCTCTCTCTCTCTCTCTCTCTCTCCCCTCCATTCATCTAGTCTTATTTCTTGATGTTAATTCCTGTTATTCTCTTTCACTCTCTTCTACTTCTTACTGTCTCTTCTTATCACCCTCTTTGTGTCTCTGTCTCGTCTCTCTCCTTCTGTCTCGCTCTTTGACTGTCTGTCTCGCTCACTGTCCTGACCTGCCGTACCCTCAGACTGACTCAGCACTGAGGAATGGGGCAGGGGGTGACGGTTTTAGCTTACACACTCACACATACACACACTTTATAAGCCCTCATTACTCCAATTAGACTTCCATTAAGACGGTCGACAGGAGAGGGAATGGGACCTGGCTCGTAGCGCTCAGCTAACGTTTACATAACGTTACTCTAACGTTACAGCAAGGCTAACGTGCCACTATGCACTCCTGGCCACATTAATCAGCTGGAGTTATATCAGTCTGCGGAGGAGGGCGTGTGAGTTATGGATTAAAATGTGTTGTGAGTTATGTAAGTGTGTGTGCAGGAAAGTAGAGCAGTTCTTAACTTTGATCATTTCATTTTGTTTATTGCTGAGTCACGGCACACTTAATGTTATTAGTTTCAGTGCTAACAGGCTGTTGAATTTAGAACAGAGGAGGAAAACACCCACCCATCAGAACCGTCTTTCACTTCAGTCTTCTGCCTCTCATCCTCCCCTCATGTCTCTCTCTTCTCCTTTCTTCAATCTCACCCCTGTTCTCCTCCCCCCTCACACCTCATCTCTCCTCCCCACCTCTCACCCCTCCTCTCACCTATACCCCTTACCTCTCCCTTCACCTGCAGCAGGTGTGAAATGATTCTCCCCTGTCTCTTCTGCAGCAAGGCACCTTCTCATATCAGGCTCTGTTACCACGGATACAGAGGTGAAAGGTCACCTCACTCCACTTATGACAGGGCTTAACTTGGTAGAACCAGGAATAACACCTCAGCAGGTAGGGATCGCAGTACTCATATGAGCTCTGAGTCGGTACCTATCATCCGTATATCAAGCGTCACCTCCGAGTAGGAACATTGGACCAGCTCTGCCGTCTTTACCAGCCCCCTGTGATCTTGCCTGGATATGAATCATCCTCAGATGTTGACAGGTGTGGTCTGATTAAACTTTTCTCTGAGTTTGACACGTCAGGTCTGATATACATGTATTCTCTCTGAGTTTGACATATCTGATTTAACTTGGCTCTGAGTTTGATACGTCGGGTTTGGTTTAACGGCATCTGTGCTCGGATGTTGTCATGTCGTCCGATCTAGCTGTGATTAGTTAGTTGGGTCTGGTGTGACGCTTCCATCTCTGGTTGGATGAAGAGCTGCTGTCTACAGTGATCTACAACCATATCATCACCACATGGCTGATACATCCAATCCTGTTCAAATAAATGAGGGAGAGAAAGAAAGGTATGAGAGGCAGATGGAAGTGTGATGAGAGGGGGGGGGGGGGGGGGGAGAGAGAGAGAGAGAATGAGATTGAATTCAGAATATACTCAGTGGGTCAATGTATCAAGGAGATTGCTTTAGGATGAATTTGGTATATGAGTGAAAGCCAAAACTGAGAAAGTGAAGCCAAGAACAAGAGGAGGGGATTTGAAGGGGGAGACAAAGAAAGCAAGCAGGCAGAAGACAGAGAGCGAAAAACGAATCTAGAGTAGAGCAAAGCTTGAACCTTTTCGACTCAGTCCGTGGCTAATTAATGATGAAAGGGGTTGTAAAAGTGCGTAGTGTTTTACAGAAAATACAAACACGGCTATGTTTTTTCTCTTTTCTCTTTTCTCCCCAACAACACAAACCATGTGAGTTAAACAAACAGTTGTACAGTCAGATCTGTTCTACGGAAGCAGCAGGCTCAGCCACAGGCTTGTGAGTGTTACTGTTAAAACACCTTCACACCACTACCTTACTGCAGGAACCACTACAGCAGGGTCAGCAACACCTTCACACCACTACCTTACTGTAGGAACCACTACAGCAGGGTCAGCAACACCTTCACACCACTACCTTACTGTAGGAACCACTACAGCAGGGTCAGCAACACCTTCACACCACTACCTTACTGTAGGAACCACTACAGCAGGGTCAGCAACACCTTCACACCACTACCTTACTGTAGGAACCACTACAGCAGGGTCAGCAACACCTTCACACCACTACCTTACTGTAGGAACCACTACAGCAGGGTCAGCAACACCTTCACACCACTACCTTACTGTAGGAACCACTACAGCAGGGTCAGCAACACCTTCACACCACTACCTTACTGTAGGAACCACTACAGCAGGGTCAGTAACACCTTCACACCACTACCTTACTGTAGGAACCACTACAGCAGGGTCAGCAACACCTTCACACCACTACCTTACTGTAGGAACCACTACAGCAGGGTCAGCAACACCTTCACACCACTACCTTACTGTAGGAACCACTACAGCAGGGTCAGCAACACCTTCACACCACTACCTTACTGTAGGAACCACTACAGCAGGGTCAGCAACACCTTCACACCACTACCTTACTGTAGGAACCACTACAGCAGGGTCAGCAACACCTTCACACCACTACCTTACTGTAGGAACCACTACAGCAGGGTCAGCAACACCTTCACACCACTACCTTACTGTAGGAACCACTACAGCAGGGTCAGCAACACCTTCACACCACTACCTTACTGTAGGAACCACTACAGCAGGGTCAGCAACACCTTCACACCACTACCTTACTGTAGGAACCACTACAGCAGGGTCAGCAACACCTTCACACCACTACCTTACTGTAGGAACCACTACAGCAGGGTCAGCAACACCTTCACACCACTACCTTACTGTAGGAACCACTACAGCAGGGTCAGCAACACCTTCACACCACTACCTTACTGTAGGAACCACTACAGCAGGGTCAGCAACACCTTCACACCACTACCTTACTGTAGGAACCACTACAGCAGGGTCGGCAACAAGCGGCCCGCGGGATTTTAGTTTTTGGTCAAACAAATACTGTAACATCACCAGGAGTTCAGCTAAAAATGTGTATTCCCACGAATTAAAGAGATGTGATCGTGTGTCAATGTAATCAAGGTATGAAATGATTGTTATTTTATTGTAATACTCTATTTTTTGGGGCTTAGTTGTGGTTAATTTGCAGTGCATCAATTATTATAATTATGTTCCGGCCCCCCGACCATCCTCTACGACAAAAATCATCCCACGGCTGAATCTACCTGCCTATTCCTGCACTGCACTGCACTGCTGAGCCAGACAACTACACAGGAGCACACAGGGCCACTGTTAAGCTCAGAATACACTCAGATAATGGGACGACTTGATACTGTTCTGACAGGGGGGGTGAAGGAAGAGAAAGGTATGGAGAACGGGACAGAGATGGCAAGAAAGAACGATACAGAAGCGAGTGAGACCAAATTGAAAGACAATAGAGTGTGTGTGAGTATGTGTGCACAATTAGTGTGTGTGTGTGCCTACAGTATGGTGTGTGTGTATTGAAAGGGAAGTAGATTTGGCTCCTGTCTGATTGCCATGGTCTCCCTACGCAAATGGTTACGCAACCCTGCAGGATGGTGGCCCATCTCCTCCGTCACTACCACACCGTTATGTCCAGCCAATGTGTATGTGTGTTGTCAGCTTAGCCTTTTGCTTGTCATTCCCTGCCACGCTCGTCTTGGCTGGAAAATTGAACAAGTCACTGTTGGCAGAGAAGAGAGAGAGCGAGAGAAGAGAAAGGGAGATGGAGCGTGGGGAGAGAGAGAAGAGAAAGGGAGAGATGGGGAGAGAGAGAGAGAAGAGAAAGGGAGAGATGGAGCATGGGGATAGAGAGAGGGAGGAAGGAGAGAAAGGGCAAGAGAGAGCGGAGCGGATTAGCAATTAATTTCTTATCTCCTTTTTTCAGAGACTTCATTAGAATGTAACTTTCTTCATGCTCTTATTTGATCTGTCACTGTGACGATGCCCCCAGATTCACACTCACTCCGCCAATGTGTGCACCCGTGTGTGTGCATGTGCATGTGCTGTTTTGTTTGTGTATTCAATATTCATCCAATGCAAATCTCTGCAGTTTTAGAGAGAAATAAATATATTTGACCCTATGCTCATTCTCCATCAATCTCCCTCAGTGCAGCAACGAGAGGTGCAGTGAACCTGGTTGGTCTTGTGTAGTATATAGGTTATTATTTTATATTGATAGTTATGTTTGTATCTTATTGCGGTTAAGGTTAGAATTGAGATTTAAGCTGATCCAAGATCAGTATTTAGGTTCAGAGAGTAACTAGAAGACAATAAGAGATCTAGTTGAGGCTGTTTTAGGTTCAGTGTGTGTGTTAATATGAATACCAGTAATGATCATGGTTACAGCTCCCCCATGGGGATCAGAGGAGAGGAGCAGCCCCTCAGGCTCCTGCTGCACAATCTGTCAACTCAGTACTGAGGAACAAGGCACAGTACATCTGCCTCCCAAACACTCCCTCCACAGAGAGGGAGGGAGGGACTTTATTGGGTCAATATGAAAGTACTAACATCAACGGATCAAAACAGTACTTGTTGTCACCGCTGATTCCTGGTAGCCCTTGGCGTGACATGACATGACATTCTATTGAAGGTCAGCTGTCTGTTTATCAATATAGTGTTTATAGAAGGACTGCAGCCAGATGCCTTCAGGGGACATGTCAAACATGAGAGCGCGAGACAACAGAAACAGTCGATGGGGTCAATACAGGAACCAGGAGAGGGAGCTGTGTACCTATGGAAATGCAAAATGTCCTTCCTCCGTTGTTTCCATATTGTGCTTGTCAATACCAAGAGAGACAGTCATAAGAGACAGATTCTACCTCTTTAATGTTCTTACCGTACATACTAGGCATTTTAATGTATCTCTTCGTTCTAAAGCATGTTAAACCTAATATAGAGTAATTTGACTTAAAATTAAAAAAATGTACCCCTATCTCCTCCCTTCCTCCCTCAGAACTAGTCTTTACGGACTGTGGCACTATTAGAGTTGAGTGGTTGGCTACTCCCCCTTGTGGTGGAATGTGACAGAAAGATGCTTTACCCCGACAGACCTACAGTGTTACATAGGTTCTCTGCAGTGCTACGCAGTGACGACACCCTGCTCACATACAGGGGAGTGCCACTAAGCTAATGACCAGTGCACTGAGCTGTTCTGCTAGTGGCAGACCCAGGATCAGTTTACCCTTTCCATAACCATAAGGGACGGCCGGACAGACTACAAATCTGTCCTTAGATCAGTGCTTAGCAGCCATCTACACTGCCCTGTGCCAGCTGGCTGTAGAGGACTGAGGAAAGTTCTGGGATATTCAGCTTCTGGCCTGTGGCTGTTCTGGCACTTTAAAAAACCCATAATCTGGCTAAGAGTCTTAAAACAAACCTGTAAAACAGCAAGGGCACTGTCTGACACACACACACACCCACACGCGCTCTGAAGCTTAACTATCCTCCACGGTGTGAATCTATGGTCGAGAAAAATGAGGCACCTTTTTCTCAGTTTCTTTTAGATTTTGTATCCCTCCCATCTCCTGTCCTGTCTCTCTGCTACAGTTTTCCCTATACAGTTAGTTTTAGACTGTATGGTGCACTTTGATTGGTTGTGATAGTATGGATCATGAAGGTTTAAGTTTAGTGGCACAGAGGGTTGGAATGGGTCAAAGCACTCTACACTGTGGGGTAAACACACACACACACACACACACACAGTTGAATGGAAGCAGATTTGTGTAGCTCATAAATTAAGTCTCAGTGGATCTGTCTCATAACAGGTTCCCTCCAGATGTGTGTCTGCGTGTGTGCACATCTGTTTTACTTACCTCGTTTACTGACCCCCTCTCTGTCTGTGTCTACAGAGTGTCGGGAGGTGAGTTGTTTGACCGTATCGTGGAGAAGGGGTTCTACACAGAGAAAGATGCCAGTACGCTCATCAGACAGGTGCTAGACGCTGTCGACTACCTCCACAAGTTGGGCATCGTCCACAGAGACCTGAAGGTGATGGTGACACACAAGCTTGCACTCCCCTCCCTCCTCTCACTCTCACACACACACACACACACACACACACACACACACACACACACACACACACACACACACACACACACACACACACACACACAATCACACTGAAACACACACACTGAAACACACACACACAAAAACCCTGTCTACTCTCCCCTGCATCTCGACATGTGCGGATCACTTGTGTTTTATGGACCATGCTTCATTGCAGTGATGAGGTGCAGCATGCGTTTGTGATTTAGGCCACTCAGCGGGTCACAACACACAGTGGCTTCTGGGAAATATACCACAGAGCGGAATCCCCTGAGAGAGAGGAGTACGGTCATACGGCCTCATAAAACAGACAGCAACATAACTGTATTGTGTGGTCGGTTATAGACTACCTAACAAATTATTACGATTTTATATCTCCAGTCTGTTCAGGGTATGTATGTAAGTAAAGAGATCAAAGGATGGGAGAGCTCAGTTTGAGTGATAGAGGGAGCGTGTTAATCACAATCTATTGCTCCATCTCTCTCTCTCTCTCTCTCTCTCTCTCTCTCTCTCCCTCCGTCCTCTCTCCCCAGCCAGAGAACCTGCTGTATTTTAACCCCCAGGACGAGTCTAAGATCATGATCAGTGACTTTGGTCTGTCCAAGATGGAGGGCAGCGGGGACGTCATGTCGACCGCGTGCGGCACGCCGGGATACGTGGGTAAGAGATGCTTCCCCCACCCCTTAATCTTAAATATCCTGACTTAGAAGTTAATGCCACATGTTAATATACCTTGTGTCGTCAGCTACTGAAATGTTAATACTGGAAGCAAATGAACGCCTTTTAGGTTTTTAAGCTACCATCCTTTCCAAAAGTAGTATGCTACGTTGTGTTCACTCTTACTGAGTGGGATGCCATCACTGTGCTTTACAGGGACACTCTTTATAATATAGTATACTGTAGGAAAAATCACACTGCTTTAATTATGTGTCTGCAATGGGAGAGGGTGCATCTGTGTGCCGCTCACACACACAGACATCCTGCCTCTGGAGTAAGAAGGTCTTATCACACGCTGACAGACCCTGCCCCCAGTCGCCTGCGTTCCCCTTTTTAACAGCGCGACTGAGTCAGACAGCCAACATGGCGGGGGGCTCTACTGCAATGCACTACGCGCCAGACGACTGCCATCCCTGTGCCAGACATGGGGATTTATATACTGCATCCCTGACACTGTGTGTGTGTGTGTGTGTGTGTATGCTTTTTGTCTCGGCGGAGTGTGTGTGAGCGACAGATGTTTTACATTATTTCCATGACAGAACCTTTCATGTTGACGTGTAGGACGGTACCTCAGGTATTCAGACACACTGAAGACTCATCATGTTGACTTGTAGGACGGTGCCTCAGGTAGTCAGACACTGAAGACTCATCATGTTGACTTGTAGGACGGTGCCTCAGGTAGTCAGACACTGAAGACTCATCATGTTGACGTGTAGGACGGTACCTCAGGTATTCAGACACACTGAAGACTCATCATGTTGACTTGTAGGACGGTGCCTCAGGTATTCAGACACACTGAAGACTCATCATGTTGACTTGTAGGACGGTGCCTCAGGTATTCAGACACACTGAAGACTCATCATGTTGACTTGTAGGACGGTGCCTCAGGTAGTCAGACACTGAAGACTCATCATGTTGACTTGTAGGACGGTGCCTCAGGTAGTCAGACACTGAAGCCTCATCATGTTGACTTGTAGGACGGTGCCTCAGGTAGTCAGACACTGAAGACTCATCATGTTGACTTGTAGGACGGTGCCTCAGGTAGTCAGACACTGAAGACTCATCATGTTGACTTGTAGGACGGTGCCTCAGGTAGTCAGACACTGAAGACTCATCATGTTGACTTGTAGGACGGTGCCTCAGGTAGTCAGACACTGAAGACTCATCATGTTGACTTGTAGGACGGTGCCTCAGGTAGTCAGACACTGAAGACTCATCATGTTGACGTGTAGGACGGTGCCTCAGGTAGTCAGACACTGAAGACTCATCATGTTGACTTGTAGGACGGTGCCTCAGGTAGTCAGACACTGAAGACTCATCATGTTGACTTGTAGGACGGTACCTCAGGTAGTCAGACACTCTGAAGACTCATCATGTTGACGTGTAGGACGGTGCCTCAGGTAGTCAGACACTGAAGACTCATCATGTTGACTTGTAGGACGGTACCTCAGGTAGTCAGACACTCTGAAGACTCATCATGTTGACGTGTAGGACGGTACCTCAGGTAGTCAGACACTCTGAAGACTCATCATGTTGACGTGTAGGACGGTGCCTCAGGTAGTCAGACACTGAAGACTCATCATGTTGACTTGTAGGACGGTACCTCAGGTAGTCAGACACTGAAGACTCATCATGTTGACTTGTAGGACGGTGCCTCAGGTAGTCAGACACTGAAGACTCATCATGTTGACGTGTAGGACGGTGCCTCAGGTAGTCAGACACTGAAGACTCATCATGTTGACTTGTAGGACGGTGCCTCAGGTAGTCAGACACTCTGAAGACTCATCATGTTGACGTGTAGGACGGTACCTCAGGTAGTCAGACACTCTGAAGACTCATCATGTTGACGTGTAGGACGGTACCTCAGGTATTCAGACACTGAAGACTCATCATGTTGACTTGTAGGACGGTACCTCAGGTATTCAGACACTGAAGACTCATCATGTTGACTTGTAGGACGGTGCCTCAGGTAGTCAGACACTGAAGACTCATCATGTTGACGTGTAGGACGGTGCCTCAGGTAGTCAGACACTGAAGACTCATCATGTTGACTTGTAGGACGGTGCCTCAGGTAGTCAGACACTGAAGACTCATCATGTTGACTTGTAGGACGGTACCTCAGGTAGTCAGACACTCTGAAGACTCATCATGTTGACGTGTAGGACGGTGCCTCAGGTAGTCAGACACTGAAGACTCATCATGTTGACTTGTAGGACGGTACCTCAGGTAGTCAGACACTCTGAAGACTCATCATGTTGACGTGTAGGACGGTACCTCAGGTATTCAGACACTGAAGACTCATCATGTTGACTTGTAGGACGGTACCTCAGGTATTCAGACACTGAAGAATCATCATGTTGACTTGTAGGACGGTACCTCAGGTATTCAGACACTGAAGACTCATCATGTTGACGTGTAGGACGGTGCCTCAGATATTCAGACACTGAAGACTCATCATGTTGACTTGTAGGACGGTACCTCAGGTAGTCAGACACTGAAGACTCATCATGTTGACTTGTAGGACGGTACCTCAGGTATTCAGACACTGAAGACTCATCATGTTGACTTGTAGGACGGTACCTCAGGTATTCAGACACTCTGAAGACTCATCATGTTGACTTGTAGGACGGTACCTCAGGTAGTCAGACACTCTGAAGACTCATCATGTTGACTTGTAGGACGGTACCTCAGGTATTCAGACACTCAGAAGACTTATCATGTTGACGTCTTATCTGCCGGGTCCTATCCACGCTCCTACATCGACACGCAAGTCAGTTAGCAGACACTTGTTTAAGCTTATCCATAGGGAACTGTAGCCGGTGTACTGTAGGCCAGCTAAACAACACCTTACTAGTTAATGACATTGGAACTGTCCATCCACATGACATTGGCTTTAAATGCTCAGACCCTCCTTTGTTCTCATCCTTCTATCCAACAATCTTGTGAGATGAGGCCACTGCAGTTTTTGTCCCTCCATCCCTCCCTCCCAATCTGCTGTGGGCTGCTGTAGGCCTTTTCCATTCTAAGAGGCTGTAATGTGATGGTTGCTGCATTAGAAATGCTGCTAAATATAGCAGGTCCTGGATGATGGCATTGAGAAGCCTGCATTCCTGAGGTATGAATAGCCCAGGGTTAGCGCCTGGGATGGCTGAATTAAGACCAGACTCTGTGGTTTGGACAGGCCCACCGTCAGAGTGGACACACACATACTGGGTACACGCGCACACGCACACACGTTGGCCATATTGTTAAAGGAGATACACACCACACACGCTCAGCCCAGCACAAGTTAAAAAAGTATTACATTTGAGCCTCTCTGTGCACATGCATCTATGCGTGTCCGACTGTGTGTGTGAGTCTATGCTTGTGACTGTGTGTGTGTTTCCTGTTCCGTAATCTGTATTTACCTGGGTCTTTGATTTTGTTCTGTCTGGTGACCGTTGTTTGGGTGATCTCAGTTTTATTTTGGCTGGGCTGTTATCATTGATTAGTCTGGACAGGCTTCTCTCAGTCTCGATAATCGCCCACGGGGGGGGTCACGGCCTCTGATAGGATGAGCTCCAGCTCTGGGCTCGACAGCAGGGTAATCCAGGGGGGAGAACATGTCTCTGTGTCCGTCTCTCTCCATCTCTGACTGTCTCCAGTTATGTAATCAAAGTCACATATCTCTCTCTGTGTCTCTCTCAGCTCCAGAAGTTCTTGCTCAGAAGCCCTACAGTAAGGCAGTGGACTGCTGGTCCATCGGAGTCATTGCATACATCCTGTAAGTATCTACAGTCTATTGTACAACTCCTACAGACATGCTATGTGTTCCCATACCCAGTCAATGCCATGATGGCAGAATTCACAGCTTTATATTGAGGGCCTTGGTTTGGATCCTTGGTCACTCCGTGATTTGCATGTCTTCTAGAGTGCAGATGCATTTCACAAGTTCACACAAGTTTGACTTATTGTGTGTGTGCGTGGATGTTTGTGTGTTTTGTAATGGCCATTAATGGAGAATGACACAACATCATACCTCTCTCTTTCCTTTCATCAGACCCAGATGTTAGTCTGCTACACTCTGCTCTGCTCAATCACCATGTATGGACAGAGTGCTTCTGAGGAGAAAAAACAGACTTTTCAACATGTCTCTTTTGTTTTTCATTTGTCTTTCACCCCTCTGTCTGTGTGTGGACAATCTCTGAGTCAGAGCAGATTTAGTGCTGTGTGTGTTTCAGCTCTCGCTGACTGAGTTCCAGACGTGTGTTTAGGGGTTAGAGTTCAGGGTTAGGGACAGGGTGAATAGGGGTAATAGAACAATAAAGGCTGTGAGAACGAGAGAAAGGTGTGCCTTACCTCAGTCGTTAGAGCATCAGTGCAAATCTTCCTCATCCGCTGAAAACGTTCCTCATTTTTGCTCCTCTCTCCCTTTCTGTGTTGTTCTTGGCTCTCAATGGTTTGTCGCAAGATGAGCTCTGTGATGTGCAAAGCAGGCTCTGCCCTCTGGTTCTCTCTCATCCTTCCCCTCTTCCCTTGTTCCTTCTCCCGTCCCAATTGCTCAGACATCCTCTGTTTTCTATTTTCACCTGTTTATACATCTCTGTCCGTTTATTGATGTAGCTGTTATGTAACTCTCCATGCTTACACAGCTTTGGATATAAGGATCACTAGGTGTCACTAGGGTCCTTAGAGGTGTGTGTGTGCGTGTGTGTGTGTGTGTGTGTGTGCGCCCTCCTGTCACCTCTACACATGTGAGGGAGGAGAAATAATGGTCTGAGAAACAGCGTTCACACAGTCAGTCAGTCCAGCTGGTGGATTAAGCTGTGAATGTTTGTGTATATTCAATAAGTAGTCCTTTAACATCCTTGTGAATAGCCTAGGCAATATTAAATTAGACAAAATATGTGTTTAGAGTTCAAATAAATAGATTCAATCCAAGAATATCCAGTTCTGGATGGTAGACCCCTGATGTTTCCTCAGTGAGTTCCCAGTGATCAGTGAGCTACTCCCATCTTGTCATTTAGCCATTAGCACCATTAGAACAGGCCACGGACCTCGTTAGCCCATCCTGAGCACCTCCACACAATCCGGCTCGGCATGCCTGGTTGGGTCTCTCCTCAGGTGTGAAGCGATCGCATCAGGTAATCAGGTGGAATAATCGCTTCGGGCTCCTGCGGGGGAGTGACGTTCAAGTCTTTTAACCAAATGTGAAAGCACAAAAACAAAAAGCTCATTGCGACCACATCAGGCAGAACAGAGTTCGATGGAGAAAGGCATTTTAATGAGGTTTGATCATAATGGCGGCTAATGTTTTCTATGGAAATCGTTTTGCCACTTGAAGAAGTTCAATTAGTCCAGAATTTGGTTAGGAGAGCAGACAGAGAAAAGGTTTAGGATACATTACATTAACCTTGTCAGTTTATTGTTATCAATTGAATAGTTGTTTAAGCATTTATCTCATTCATCCTCATGGTATTCTATTATCATCTTAAAAGTAAACTATTCTCTGAAGTAGGAAGTGAATGCATGTGTTAACTTTTATGAGCTCACTTCCTGTCTGTCTGCAGGTTGTGTGGCTATCCTCCATTCTATGATGAAAATGACTCCAAGCTCTTTGAGCAGATCCTCAAAGCAGACTACGAGTTTGACGCACCGTACTGGGATGACATATCTGATTCAGGTAAGCTGTGTGTGATGGAGTGAGGATCCCCTTCAGACAGAGCACCTTCCTCCTCTTCCACCTCCCACCTGGCACATATGGACACCACACCACCATGGCTACTTTCTCTATGCTGTGATGTCGTCCTTTTGGAATTTGTGTATTGTCAAATCACATTTTATTGGTCACATACACGTGGTTAGCAGATGACATTGCGAGTGTAGCGAAATGCTTCTAGATCCGACAGTGCAGCAGTATCTAACAGGTAATATCTAACAATTCCACAACATAACCTAATATCTAACAAATTCTACAACAAAACCTAATATCTAACAATTCCACAACAAAACCTAATATCTAACAAGTTCTACAACATAACCTAATATCTAACAATCCAGTAAAGGAATGGGATGAGAATATATAAGTATAAAATATATGGATGAGCAGTGACAGAGCAGCTAAGACGCAGTAGATAGTAAAGAATAGCTACAGTTGAAGTTTACATACACTTAGGTTGGATTCATCAAAACTCGTTTTTCAACCACTCCACCAATGTCTTGTTAACAAACTATAGTTTTGGCAAGTCGGTTAGGATATCTACTTTGTGCATGACACATGTCATTTTTCCAACAATTGTTTACAGACCGATTATTTCACTGTATCACAATTCCAGTGGGTCAGAGGTTCACATACACTAAATTGACTGTGCTTTTACACAGCTTGTGAAATACCAGAAAATGATGTCATGGCTTTAAAAGCTTCGGATAGGGTAATTGACATCATTTGAGTCAATTGGAGGTGTACCTGTGGATGTATTTCAAGGCCTACCTTCAAACTCAGTGCCTCTTTGATTGATATCATGGGAAAATCATAAGAAATCAGCCAAGACCTCAGAAAAAAATTGTAGACCTCCACAAGTCTGGTTCATCCTTGGGAGAAATTTCCAAATGCCTGAAGGTACCACGTTCATCTGTACAAACAATAGTACGCAAGTATAAACACCATGGGATCACGCAGCTGTCATACTGCTCATGAAGGAGACGCTTTCTGTCTCCTAGAGATGAACGTACTTTGGTGCGAAAAGTGCAAATCAATCCCAGAACAACAGCAAAGGACCTTGTGAAGATGCTGGAGGAAACAGGTACAAAAGTATCTATATCAACAGTAAAACGAGTCCTATATCGACATAACCTGAAGGCCGCTCAGCAAGGAAGAAGCCACTGCTCCAAAACCGCCATGAAAAGCCAGACTACGGTTTGCAACTGCACATGGGGACAAAGATCTTACTTTTTGGAGAAATGTCCTCTGGTCTGATGAAACAAAAATAGAACTGTTTGGCCATAATGACCATCGTTATGTTTGGAGGAAAAAGGGGGAGGCTTGCAAGCCGAAGAACACCATCCCAACCGTGAAGCACGGGGTGGCAGCATCATGTTGTGGGGGTGCTTTGCTGCAGGAGGGACTGGTGCACTACACAAAATAGATGGCATCATGAGGTTCGAAAATTATGTGGATATATTGAAGCAACATCTCAAGACATCAGGCAGGAAGTTAAAGCTTGGTCGCAAATGGGTCTTCCAAATGGACAATGACCCCAAGCATACTTCCAAAGTTGTGGCAAAATGGCTTAAGGACAACAAAGTCAAGGTATTGGAGTGGCCATCACAAAGCCCTGACCTCAATCCTATTGAGAATTTGTGGGCAGAACTGAAAAGCATGTGTGAGCAAGGAGGCCTACAAACCTGACTCAGTTACACAAGCTCTGTCAGGAGGAATGGCCCAAAATTCACCCAACTTATTGTGGAAAGCTTGTGGAAGGCTACCTGAAATGTTTGACCCAAGTTAAACAATTTAAAGGCAATGCTACCAAATACTAATTGAGTGTATGTAAACTTCTGACCCACTGGGAATGTGATGAAAGAAATAAAAGCTGAAATAAATAATTCTCTACTATTATTCTGACATTTCCCATTCTTAAAACAAAATGGTGATCCTAACTGACCTAAGACAGGGAATTTTTACCAAAATTAAATGTCAGGAATTGCGAAAAACTGAGTTTCGATATATTTGGCTAAGGTGTATATAAACTTCCAACTTCAATTGTAGGTAGTGGCTCGAATGGTTATTGTCCTTGATGATCTTTTTTGCCTTCCTGTGACATTGGATGTTGTAGGTGTCCTGGAGGGCAGGTAGTTTGCACCTGGTGATGCGTTGTGCAGACCGCACCACCCTCTGGGACAGGCCTGCGGTTGTGGGCATTGCAGTTGCCGTACCAGGCGGGGATACAGCCCGACAGGATGCTCTCAATTGTGCACCTGTAAAAGTTAGTGAGGGTTTTTGGTGACAAGTCAAATTTTTTCTGCCTCCTGAGGTTGAAGAGGCGCTCTTGTGCCTTCTTCACTACACTGTCTGTGTGGGTGGACCATTTCAGTTTGTCGGTGATATGTACACCGAGAAACTTAAAACTTTCCAACTTCTCCACTGCTGTCCCGTCGATGTGGATGGGGGGAGCTCCCTTTGCTGTTTCCTGAAATCTCTTTTGTTTTCCTGATATTGAGTGAGCGGTTATTTTCCTGACACCACACTCCGAGGGCCCTCACCTCCTCCCTGTAGGCCGTCTCGTTGTTGTTGGTAGTCAAGCCTACCACTGTAGTGTCATCTGCAAACTTGATGATTTGAGTTGGAGGCGTGCATGGCCACACAGTCGTGGGTGAACAGGGAGTACACGAGAGGGCTGAGAACGCACCCTTGTGGGGCCCCAGTGTTGAGAATCAGCGGAGTGGTGATGTTGTTTCCTACCCTCACCACCTGGGGGCGTCCCGTCAGGAAGTCCAGGACCCAGTTTCACAGGGCGGGGTCAAGAACCAGGGATTCAAACTTAATGATGAGTTTGGAGGGTACTATGGTGTTGAATGCTGAGCTGTAGTTGATGAACAGCATTCTTACATAGGAATTCCTCTTGTCCAGATGGGATAGGGCAGTGTGCAGTGTGATGGCGATTGCATCGTCTGTGGACCTATTGGGGCGATAAGCAAATTGGAGTGGGTCAAGGGTGTCAGATAGGGTGGAGGCGTGATCCTTGACTTGTCTCTCAAAGCACTTCATGATGACCAAAGTGAGTGCTACGGAGATAGTCATTTAGTTCAGTTACCTTAGCTTTCTTGGGAACAGGAACAATGGTGGACATCTTGAAGCGTATGGGGACAGCAGACTGGGATAGGGATTGATTGAATATGTCCATAAACACACCAGCCAGCTGGTCTGCGCATGCTCTGAGGACGCGGCTAGGGATGCCGTTTTTGCCGGCAGCCTTGCGAGGGTTAACACGTTTAAGTGTTTTACTCACGTCGGCCACAGAGAAGGAGAACCCACAGTCTTTGGTAGCGGGCCGTGTCAGTGGCTCTGTATTGTCCTGAAATCGTGCAAAGAAGTTCTTTAATTTGACTGGAAGCAAGACGTCGATGTCCGCGACGGGGCTGGTTTTCTTGTCGTCATCCGTGATTGTCTGTAGACCCTGCCACATACGCCTCGTGTTTGAGCCGTTGAATTGTGACCCCACTTTGTCTCTAATGACACTTTGCTTGTTTTGATTGCCTTGCGGAGGGAATAACTCCACTGTTTGTATTCGGTCATGTTTCCAGTCGCCTTGGCATGATTAAATGCGGTGGTACGTTCTTTCAGTTTTGCGCGAATGCTGCCATCAATACACTGTTTCTGGTTAGGGAAGGTTTTAATGGTCACAGTGGATACAACATCTCCTATACACTTCCTTATAAACTCGCTCACTGAGTCAGACTATACGTCAATGTTATTGTCTGCGGCTACCCGGAACATATCCCAGTTCACGTGATCGAAGCAAACTTGAAGCGTGGAATCCGATTAGTCAGACCAGCGTTGGATAGACCTAAGCACGGGCGCTTCCCGTTTTAGTTTCTTCCTATAGGAGGGGAGCAACAAGATGGCTTCATGGTCAGATTTGCCAAAAGGATGGTGGGAAGGGGTTTTTTACGAGGTCTTCACAGACATGATCTGTGAACTTTATATTCTCCAGTTTGGCACCAGTCTAACCATTCCCGCTGCCTGCCAGTAAACCGTAAAACAATAGTTATTACAGGAAAGAGAGCTGAGGCTTCGTCCAGGTATTCAGTACACTGGCCAGGGAGTGTGGGAAACCTTACACTGACTGTTTACTGTTTGTGTATGATGTGATGAGTGTTCAACTGTTCTGTTTTTTCACAGCCAAAGACTTTATCGGCAGTCTGATGGAGAAAGACCCGGCGAAGCGCTTCACCTGTGACCAGGCCCTCAGACACCCATGGTGAGAGAAAACACTGATCGTAAACGCGCACACACACACACTTTAAGATCCCATAATACCCACATGAGTGTGTGTGTGTGTGTGTTCAGGATCGCTGGGGACACAGCCCTCTGCAAGAACATCCACGAGTCTGTGAGCAGACAGATCAGAAAAAACTTTGCTAAGAGCAAATGGAGGGTACGTTTGCATGTATGGTAATAAATGTCTGAGTGTCATTCAAGTGTCCGAGTGTGTCTGAGTGATTGCTTATTTAATGTAGTTTTTATAAATCATATACTGGGTGCTCTCTCTCCATTCCTCCCTTTCTCTCTCCCTTTCTCTCTCTCCCTTTCCTCCCTCTCTCCCTTTCCTCTCGCTCTCTCGCTTTCTCTCTCTCCCGCTCGCTTTCTCTCTCCCGCTTTCTCTCTCTCTCCCTCTCTCTCCCTCTCCCTCTCTCCCTCTCTCTCTCTCTCTCTCTCTCTCTCTCTCTCCCTTTCTCTCTCTCTTTCTCTCTCTCTTTCTCTCTCTCCAGCAAGCCTTCAATGCCACTGCAGTGGTGCGACACATGAGGAGACTGCAGTTGAGCAGCAGTATGGGCCACAGCATGGACAGCTCTCACCCTCACCCTCCTAACAGCCGGGCCGCACAGATGCAGAACCAAAGGAACCAGGCCAACCAGAACCTGGCCAGCCAGACGCCCAACCAGACCCCTAGCCAGAGCTCTACTCAACCCTCTCCGAGTCCAAGCCAGACTCGGAGCCAGAACCCTAATGCAGCCATTATGAAGAGCTTTTCTGTGGACTCACCTCACAAGGACTGTAAGTGGACATGTATGCATCCACACATACCATGAACTAGTAAACACCAACTACCAGTTTGTTAGTTCTGACTGTGTGTTCATAGCTTCTGTTCTCCCCCCAGGTGCCCCAGCTACTCCCACCCCCTGCAGCCTGGCAACTGCAGCCTCCTCTTCCCCCTCCGGGGGGACGGAGCTCACCCGGCCCCACCCCTCTACTGTTGCCACAGTACTAACAGAGACTAAGTGACGCCAGGTCCCGCGGGGGACCAGCTGGGAGGCTACGGCGCTGTGAGAGAGAGAGAGCGGGGCGAAAACCGCACCCTCCCTTTCCTTACCGTACCCCTACTACCCCCTCCCAGCCTGCCCCCCGCCCTGCCCCTCCCCCAGGACTGGGAGAGCAGAGGACTTTAAACCCATTGCACCAATAACAACATGCCATACTCACCTTGGACATGCCCATTGTGTCGACTCTGTGGAACCACACCCACTCCAAGAGCATTACTGATTGGTTTACCTTTGAGTGTTTGTTTCTGTCAGAGACCATGATGAGTGAAGTGGGTGTGTTTTCAGAAGCTTCCGTCGGATTGGGCGTTGTCTATGTCAGTCAAACTCAATTTCCCTTTAGTTTTTCCTACATCTTCTATAAGGTTCTACTTGTGAGTTTTTAAAATTCTGTTTATTTTCTATATTTCATCCTCTGGGTTAACAGTTACCAACTGGATTATTTTTCATTTCTATTTTCTTGCATTTTCTTTCCATGTTCATGTTGATTTCTTTTTGTTTGCGTCCATGTTTAAGACGTGCTTTAAAAGTACCATAAGACTGTTGAGTGATGTTTCATGAGTAAGCGCTTTATCTATTTGCACATGAGGTTTGGACACAATTTCAGACGTAGATAATGTGTGTACAGCCACCAAGTTAGACAACTCATCTACGGGAATTTATCAGACAGAGAATAGAGAATGTAAACAGTTTTAAAATACCCCAAATGGGGTCAGAGCATTGTACAACATCTTTGTTAAGGGAAACATGCACTATGTTTAATTATTGTCTTACTTTAGAAGACTTTCATAACGACCACCCAATAGGGGACGCATATACAGTATATTATGAAACGCACTGCAGGTTTAGGATAGAGTTGGAGAGTGCTGTTAGTTTTAACCATCACCAGTTACATGTGGGGTTTCCCACCCTAAAGATCAGGGGCTACAGGTGGGAAACCAGGCACTTCCAAATGGGCCTCAGAAAAAGCCCATGTAGAAGAGCAGCCATTTCTGTAGTGTAAGCATGGGAACCCCTGACCTACAGTCAGTTTCCCACGATCCAAGATGGTGGAGCTGTTGTCTCTACCCCCATCCCTTTTACAAAGCCATGACCTCACCACAAGAGCCATCATCATCATGATGACATCATCAACCGGGCACCCAGTACACAAGTTCTCAGGGATTTGGACTGGGCGCCGTGGTGACCCTTGTTGCTGTAGAAACCGCTCGCGAGCACAGATTTGTCTACAGAGTGTCCCGTGGTCTGCCTCTGTTAAATGCAAGTCCAACGATCCCTTTATATCATTGTAATGTCTAGCCAAAGCAGTCTTGAAACATGATGACAAACTGATTATACCTGATTAAAAACTGATGGTTAGCTATGAGCTAGACCTATAACCCTGGCCGATCCCCACTGAGAAATGGATTGTTTTGAAACTAAGGGCTGAACTCTGATAATCTGGAGAAAGATGACAGAAGACGATGTTTTCTATTTCTCTCCCCCTTGCCTTCTCCTTTCCTCTCTGTGCCACCCCTCCCTCCCTCTCTTTTTCTTTCTAGTTTCTTTAAGACCAGTTCACTGTATACTGTAGAAGTTTCACCCAACACTGGGACTGTTACGCTCACGACACCAGGGTCCCCTAACCAGACTATGGCCAGACACAGCATGCATATAGCCTACATATAGGGGTCATAATGCAGTATTATTACCTGGCTTTGTGGTGCTGGGTCAACCATCATTAAGAGTGATGTCATGGACTGGATTCTTTTAGGGGGTGGGTAGACTTTACTTTAGGGGTCTGTTTTGTTTATTTTTTTTTTATCGAGGCAAGCATTTTGTTTTCTGATATGAATGAATATATTTGTTGGAAATGTCTTGTAAATAAGTTGTGAATGATAATTTTTAAGATAACCTTTGCGAATGTTGTGCAGTGCCGACGTGGGGGTGGGTTGATTGTATTTTCTTTGGAATGTTTAATGTGTTTTAAATGAGCTACAGCCCCCCTCACCCCTCCATCCCACACCATACTGGGCTTTGATACCACGATATTCAGAGCATACTGTACCAAACACTCAGTAACTGCCATCTACAGAGTTACCATGGAGATAACGCCATCAGCATTCTAAACAATATCTGATAAAATAAATAAAAATTAAATGTAAAAGTAAACTCAGGCTTTAGTTTGCAATGTGTGTAAACGTTGAAGCTTTGACTGATACGACATCCACTGTTATGGAGCTGTGCTTTTTTTTTTTACACGTATCTGCCTAAGTCATCGGTCGTCCACTTTACCCACTTGCTCACTGACACTACAGCAACAGGCATCACAACACACCTAAACACATGCCCATGATCAACTGTCATGAGAAAAAAATATCCCACAATGCATCACAACGTTTTTCTAAAGATGAAATGCAAAGCATGTTGAAAAGTGCTTAAAGAAATCCAACTCCACAAGTGTTTGCATTAACTTTATATGCCATTGTATGATGTGTGTATCTATATCTAAAGAAGAAGATCAATGTGTCCATAGAGAGCAGAGTATTGTTGGGGACCACTGCATCTCCCTGTGGGTTCCTGTGAGGTCCAGAGCCTGGGGAATGGGCCATATTTACTCTGCATGTGACCAAAACAAATCTCCATCTTGTGTGGCGGTCTCTCACTAACGACTCCTGGTAGATGTTCCCCTTAACCACAGATCTAGGATCAGAATACCCTCCATCAATCTAAAGCTTAACCATTAGATACTAACTTAAACATACACTGCTCAAAAAAATAAAGGGAACACTTAAACAACACAATGTAACTCCAAGTCAATCACACTTCTGTGAAATCAAACTGTCCACTTAGGAAGCAACACTGATTGACAATAAATTTCACATGCTGTTGTGCAAATGGAATAGACAAAAGGTGGAAATTATAGGCAATTAGCAAGACACCCCCAAAAAAGGAGTGATTCTGCAGGTGGTGACCACAGACCACTTCTCAGTTCCTATGCTTCCTGGCTGATGTTTTGGTCACTTTTGAATGCTGGCGGTGCTCTCACTCTAGTGGTAGCATGAGACGGAGTCTACAACCCACACAAGTGGCTCAGGTAGTGCAGTTCATCCAGGATGGCACATCAATGCGAGCTGTGGCAAAAAGGTTTGCTGTGTCTGTCAGCGTAGTGTCCAGAGCATGGAGGCGCTACCAGGAGACAGGCCAGTACATCAGGAGACGTGGAGGAGGCCGTAGGAGGGCAACAACCCAGCAGCAGGACCGCTACCTCCGCCTTTGTGCAAGGAGGTGCACTGCCAGCGCCCTGCAAAATGACCTCCAGCAGGCCACAAATGTGCATGTGTCTGCTCAAACGGTCAGAAACAGACTCCATGAGGGTGGTATGAGGGCCCGACGTCCACAGGTGGGGGTTGTGCTTACAGCCCAACACCGTGCAGGACGTTTGGCATTTGCCAGAGAACACCAAGATTGGCAAATTCGCCACTGGCGCCCTGTGCTCTTCACAGATGAAAGCAGGTTCACACTGAGCACATGAGCACATGTGACAGACGTGACAGAGTCTGGAGACGCCGTGGAGAACGTTCTGCTGCCTGCAACATCCTCCAGCATGACCGGTTTGGCGATGGGTCAGTCATGGTGTGGGGTGGCATTTCTTTGTGGGGACGCACAGCCCTCCATGTGCTCGCCAGAGGTAGCCTGACTGCCAATAGGTACCGAGATGAGATCCTCAGACCCCAAGTGAGACCATATGCTGACACATGCACATTTGTGGCCTGCTGGAGGTCATTTTGCAGGGCTCTGGCAGTGCTCTTCGTGCTCAAAGGCGGAGGTAGCGGTCCTGCTGCTGGGTTGTTGTCCTCCTACGGCCTCCTCCACGTCTCCTGATGTACTGGCCTGTCTCCTGGTAGCGCCTCCATGCTCTGGACACTACGCTGACAGACACAGCAAACCTTCTTGCCACAGCTCGCATTGATGTGCCATCCTGGATGAGCTGCACTACCTGAGCCACTTGTGTGGGTTGTAGACTCCATCTCATGCTACCACTAGAGTGAGAGCACCGCCAGCATTCAAAAGTGACCAAAACATCAGCCAGGAAGCATAGGAACTGAGAAGTGGTCTGTGGTCACCACCTGCAGAATCACTCCTTTATTGGGGGTGTCTTGCTAATTGCCTATAATTTCCACCTTTTGTCTATTCCATTTGCACAACAGCATGTGAAATTTATTGTCAATCAGTGTTGCTTCCTAAGTGGACAGTTTGATTTCACAGAAGTGTGATTGACTTGGAGTTACATTGTGTTGTTTAAGTGTTCCCTTTATTTTTTTGAGCAGTGTAGATCTCGGATCAAAATATCCTCCCTAAATCTGAACCTTAATCAATAGATACTTACAACCGTAGATCTAGGATCAGCACATCCTCCTTTGATCTGAACCTAAACCATTAGGGGGATGAGAAAATATCTTACCCTGTATCAGTGGTAAGGGGCAACTTTCGTCCTACTTCGTTAAGCAGACACCTCCTTCCATTTTGTGTGGCAGAGTGAGTTACCCTGCCACTCTTACTGTGCTGTGATGACCTTCTGTTATGGGGCTTGTATATCCGATGCCTTCGACAATCATGTGCACATATCAGTTACCATGACGACGACAGAAGCCAGAATGACTGATTTGTTTGTTTTTTTCTCTCCTGAAATAAACCCTGAACGATCATAAAGCAACCGTCTCCGTGTGTCTGTGTGTGCAGGGATTGCTACACTTTAAGCCATTCAAAGTTTGTTTTTGCACTTAGATTGATTTCCACTTCTAATTGGTTTGTTTGCTGACCCCTGACCATTTTCCTTTCGACCAGAGAAAGATTAGAAAGGAGTCGTGTCCCTCCATAACCCTTCCATACACACACCCTCACTTCAAACAGACGACGCACACCCCGGATGCTCAACAGACATCAGACACATTTGACAGACGTTTAGCAGATGTAGGGCCAGATGTTACTCTCACACACCCACTTCAGGTCCAGCTATGACCCTGTGTGTCTGAGTGAATGTGAAGACCCTGATCTACATGCTCACAAAACATTCCACGAACAATTGCCTCAGGCATCAAAGTTGTTTTCCCAATACACATTATTTCTAATTGTATAGCAAATTACTGTTAATTCACTAATATATTTAGAACTAGCCACTTATAGCCAAGTGTGATTGTAATTGTTTTTTCCATTGTTGAGCTGCTCCTGGGTTAAGGTATGATAGTAATTACAGATAAGTGCTGTTGGGACTTAATTGGTGAAAGTGGTCTGAGATTGCCCTGAAGTTCTTCTGGCACTGGGGGCCATTTCAAACTGCAGCCACATTAAGCACCCCTCATACTCACTCCCAGCACGTCAGCCTCTGTCCTCTCTCACAGTTATTGACCTTTGAACCTGTACAATGGATCTGGACTCTGAGTAGTGTGCAAATTCCTCCCCATTCTTCTTGTTTACATCATCCCCCCCGCTCTCTCCGTCTGTCGTGTGCTCAGGGCTGGCCAGAGGAATGCTCAGGGAGATCATTCTCTCATACACGTTAACAAACTCAAAGCAACACACACACTTAGACACACGAACAATATAACATTCTCAGAGCGAGTTGAGCCACTCAGTGGGAGTAAGTGTGGGTGGGGGGGCTGCTGTTGTTGGACGAGTGGTCATGGTGTGGGTGGATAGTTGACCGAGGTTTGGGGTTCACTGATCCTTTTGCCTTTTAAAGTGTTTCCCTCCCTCTCTCTCTCCTCTGTACCCAGATACACAGCCTCTCATCCCTCCCTCTCTCTCCTACGTAGGCTCCATAGGGGGCCTACAATGGATGGGATATACTGAAACGGTAGCCAGAACGATCTTTCTCTCCTTCCTCGTTCTCCTGCTTTTCCTACTCCATCACATCTTCCTGTCTTGCTTTTTCACCTCCTCATCCTTTCTCTCATTCTTCTCTGTCACTTTCCTCATCTCTGGTTTCTAGAACATGGCGGGCAGCAGGTCCATCTGATTAACTGTAGATGGATCTAAACTGGTATGCAGGTGACGATCTGTGAAACGTATTACTCTGTTGATTAATTTTGCTGTCACTCTCTCCTCTCCATATTCTCTGTCTCTAAGGCATTGGTGTTTTTCTCAGGGCCAGT
Organism: Salvelinus namaycush; assembly: GCF_016432855.1. Taxonomy (NCBI): domain Eukaryota; kingdom Metazoa; phylum Chordata; class Actinopteri; order Salmoniformes; family Salmonidae; genus Salvelinus; species Salvelinus namaycush. Next base: position 9,929,169 of record NC_052344.1, read on the forward strand.
CCAAAGACTAATAGAGCATCAATAAGATCAACAGTGATCCAGGGTTAATTTGAAGGCAGAATGAAATAAATATTTAAATAAAGTCCTGCTGTCTCTCCCTCTCTCCTGCCCAGAAAAGCACATAAGCACATTCCATTCTACTCTGTGTCCCTAGCATAGACTGACAGACTATAGAAGAGTGGGGGATCTGTGTTTGTGCATGTGTGTGTATGCGTGTCGAGTGTGTTGTCCCCTACAGTTGCAGGTATTTGTTTTCCACTGCTCATAGACCCAGATGAAGTTTGAGGTTGTAGGGGTCTTTGTGATGAGGTTCAAGTCTTAGGACACAAACTCCAGCAAAGGAGGAGGGGAGAAAAGACTGTGTGTGTGTGTGTGTCTCTGTGGGGGTGGCACATCTGGCTTTATCCCGCAGTGCCTGGAGCAGAGAGGGAAACCCATTAAGAAGAGCCCATAACAGCAACCCACAACTCTCTCTCTTTCTCCACTCTCTCTTTTCTTTACCTCTCTCTTTACCTAGAATGGAATTTTAGTTTGTGTTTAGTTTGTTTGGCCAAAAACAACAGATTGTGTAATCTGGAAATAAAACACCCAAGTGTTAGTAATGCCTGATTAGAGTTTATATGCAGCTTCAGTAATACATTCATATATAATGATTCCAATGCCTCATGGACATACTCTTTGGTGGTGTTGACACTAGGACAGCAACAGACAAACACATGGAACAAATGCCCACAGACACACCTACCAGAAAGTAACCTCACTTTCTTCATTCACTCTAGTCATTCACTCATCATATACTCACTCTAAATTCATTTCATCTGTCTATCCATCAGCTGTATGATAGTGCTGTATGATAGTGCTGACAGTGCTGTGTATTAATAGGAACTATACAATATCTCTCTCATTCTCTCTAGTCATTCACTAATACTAATTCCCTCTGTCTGCTATTCGAGGGCTACTGGATGCCCTCTCTATGTAATATGTGTAAGAACTACAGTATATATGGCTGAATATGACACTAAATTAGTATTGTGTGTGTGGGGGTGCATGCGTGCGTGCCTGTGAACAACAGAAATTAGAGAGACTGCCCAGCAGTCTTTAACAACATCCAGTCTAGAGGCTAAAGCGGTGTGTGTGGCGTGCGGTGTAACACAGCCTCCTGGAATCTGTTGGGCGTAGCCTCCTGTGTGATGGAATTGAGATGGTGCCCAGCCCGTCTCTCCGCTGACCTCAGCCTCTCCTCCAGCCCTTGCATCTCCTGCTCCGCCCGGCGCTGGCTCTTCCTGGCGTTCCGGAGGGAGCGCTTCACCTTCCGGACGCGCTCCTTCAGCTGCCTGTTCCTCCTCTCCAGCTGGCCCAGGCGCTCCTGCTGCTTCCTGCTCTTCTCCTCCTCCTCAAACAGAGCCCCCTGCACCGAGGAGCACAGGAGCTGGAGGGGAGGGGAGGAGAGAGAGAGAGATGAAGAGAGTGAGAGAGAGAAGAGAGATGGGGAAGAGAGAGAAAGAGAGAGAGAGAGAAATTAAATCAACATTGGATTGGAATATCTATTAGCAGAAGTGTCATTCACCTAATCATTTTAATGGGGTGCACTAACTGGTGAACTTTTTAGTGTACAACTCAATGATACTTGTGTCCCGCCCTTTTCAAAGGGCATGACACTCAATTTGTAAGATCAGTCTCTGAGTATTTATCTGAGCATAGCGCATCAGGGACGTTGAGCTGAGGGTATTCAGAAAACACGGGGCAGAATACAGCATGCCAGTTAGTATGTTGTCGGTTGGCATCAGGAGGAGAGCGTGAGAGCCCCAGTGACATCATCTTCCCATCAGTGTGTGTTCCTTTTGTTCGTTTAACTCCACCGCCTTAGTTACTTCTCCTTGGCTGGTGCTTTTCTTCTCCCCCCCTCCTCCTATCTTCCTCCAGTGAATCAAGGTGCATTGGAGCCTCTGTCATGTACAGTACCCTGTCATCTCTCCCAGAGTTATGACAGCTCAGAGAGGCCACAATTTTCCAGCTCATTGGCAGGGCGAGACCTCTCTGTGGGACTTCCTTTCCTAATGCTACGTTAGGCTACAGGTCGGCATTGCGGAGGGCCCCATTCTGCCCTAACAAGCATCCCATCTCCCTTTAAACAAAGAGTGGTATCTGGAAGGAAAAACAGAATAGTTAAAATAATGTATCTCTTCCATACTGTAACTCCTAAAGTCCAGTACTAGAGTACCAACTGTTAAATGTGCGGACAGTGTGCAATCTAAAAAATGTTGGGTTGTTTGGATGACCCAAATGTTGGTTTGCAGGTATTGGGTCACTTAGTTGGGTTGTTGATGCTGGGTTATTGAGATAGGACCCACCGGGTCAGATCAGAACACTGGAGGCATGGCTTAGTAGGGTCGTAGCTTTTAGGAAGTTGTTTTTGGCCACCTGTGAGGGTAAATGTAATTCCGGTTCATCTGTTGTATTGTCATCACATGTTAAGGTTGAACAATGACACTTCTGTAGCTATGAGTTGAGTTATATAATTAGATAGTTACCACTTTGTTACAATATGTAAATAATAATGTTGTTAATTGTATATTAGAACATAATGTGCAAAAATATTCAAGGAACATTGACATTTTAACTGTAATGACATTTACTCTCACGGGTGGCCAAAAAATAACCCTGAAAGACACACCCCTAATAGGCCACGCCTCCTGAAAATAACATACCCAGCTGCTGGGTCAACCCAGCATAAAACTGAATAAAAACCCAACTGATGGTTAAATTAACCAATGTTTGGGTAATCCAAACAACACAACATGTTGGGATATTCACACTACCCAACTGGCTGGGTAAAGATAACCCAGCATGTGTTCAATATTTACCCAGCGCTGGGTTACCAAACAACACAGCATTTTTTTAGAGTGTAGTGATAGTTTACCTCAGAAAAACTAAACCACACAATCAACGTTCCCTTACCTTTTTTGGGGCACTGAGCAAATTTTAGGTCTTGTGAGTGGAAACTTGAACGTTGTGAGAATTTTTGTGCAACTTCCGCCGCACATTTACAGTGAACACTTACAGTACCTTTACCGTTTTAGACAGTAGCCAATAAGCTATTGTGGCTACTCGATTATAATGTAGGCCTACCAACAAAACCAATGGAGCAAATCCCATAACATTTTCACATGGAAATAGCTTGTGATTTCTATGATATAGCCTAAATTAGCCTAATATGTGGTGTTCAATTCAGGACTACATTTAATTAGACTTTTAAAAACGTTTATACATTATGAAGTGATTGACATGAATTCATGATTTTTTACTTGCTCTGTAACTCAAAATTCAAAAGGCACTCCCACATCCGAGCTGTCTTTGTTGCAGGTGCACGGTAACAGTTGAATAACATAAGAGAAAAAATAAGAAACCCGCACACTGCTCTTGCTAGTATTAATTTGCACCCTTATGTAGAGATTGCTCCACACACATCCGTTCAATGCATCTGAATGGGGTGGGAGTCGAGGGAAAATAAATATGTGTTACCAAATAGAACAATGTGCATTTCATAAGTATTCGAATAACGTGCGTACATAAAACGTATTAAAACACGTCCGTAAAACCTCAACGAGGACATCAACCTATCAAGTAAGTTTTCATGTTTATTTTCCCTCGACTCTGACGAAGGCCTTCAGGTCGATATGCAAAGCTTAATAAAGAGCAGTGATACTAGCAAGAGCAGTGTACACGTTTTTTTTCTCTAATTGGTCTGTAACACCATGGGACAAATAGATGGCTGTAAATTGCATTGTATTGTGTTTTGAAATGTAGACCACACGTTTGTGCTCTTGTAGGAAGCAGTACCCCCCCTTTGCCTACCTATACTTATCTATAACTAGGCTAGTAACTCGCTAACTAGCAAAGAATATCAACGAATGTGCACACCATGGCTCTGTGCTCTGATCTGAACTGATTGCTCATGGGCTACCCCTGCCAGTAGAATTCTACTTCGTTGCGCTCTGGCTCTGCCTACAACAAGATAACAGACTCAATCTTACAAAGTTAGATTTGTTTTGGTTTGTTTCATTGAAAAGGGTCTGATATAATGTTGATTCAATCACAGAATGAGCGTTGATCTATATAGTGCAAACTAATGGGGTGAACTCAGTGAAGTTCTATTGCTTCTCTGTGCCGTCTGGCATTTCTTCTGCGCGGCAGTCCCGGAGGAGATGCGCGGCCACGCAAACACGCGCAGTTTAGAGGGAACATTGCACCCAATCCAGGGACCTGGTAGTCTGCCTGAAACCAAACTCAGTCTTTCTGACTTCAGAGTCTGGAAAGGCTGTTTTGATGTTGTCGGCACGATGTGTCGATAATGAAGGGGTCTAAACCCCCCAGGAAAAAAAACTATCAAAGCATAATTTTTTGGGGGACGAATATTGCACCAACAAACGGACTCCTGTCCGACCAGTGTGTCACGACTCTCCCTCGCTGTGTACCATGTTAGTCGCGGGGCTAGAGACCTGGTACTTTGGGACATTATCCAAAGCTAACTCCCAACCATCCACCCATCTATACCTAGCACCACCTGTCAAAACATCCGGGTGTTACCTGCCTGCTGTGGAGGATCATCTGTGTAAACACCACTTAGAGAAACAGGCACACCAGCACACAGACACACACAGACACACACGCACCCCGAGCAACACACAAACCCATAAACACACACAGCAGTCTACCCTCTGACCTGAACTGAGGTCCTCCTTCTCACAGCCTCTGAGCAGCTGTAAAACCTTCATCTAAACACCGTCTGTGTGTGTGAGTAATCCAACTGTGTGTGTGTGTGTGTGTGTGTGTGTGTGTGTGTGTGTGTGTGTGTGTGTGTGTGTGTGTGTGTGTGTGTGTGTGTGTGTGTGTGTGTGTGTGTGTGTGTGTGTGTGTGTGTGTGTGTGTGTGTGTGTGAGACTGAATGTGCAACAAGATCTCACTGTTTTACCAATTTGACTTCAGATTCCAACGTTTGTTCCCGTTTCTCCTAACATAACACTTAGAAATGTATCTAAACGTCAAATTTTGGCAGTTAGGTTTGGGATAGTTTTTTTTTGCCACACTAACAATGTCTTACTGTATTTAAATTATTTTATTTTATTTCAACTAACTTATGGTTTAGTGACAAAAGAAACAACAACAGTTACATTTAGGCATTCATTCCGAATGATTAAGTTAAGGGTTAAGGTTTGCACTGGGATTGAACACACAACCCTTGGAGCCAGAGCTCACAGTTTACTCCCGTCCACCATCCCCATCCACAACGCCCCATCCACAACGCCCACAACGCTCACCGTTGCCCCTAGTGGAAGGTTTTTAAGCCCTCTCCCGACTTCCTGGCTACCTGGATGGACGTCAAATTTCGCCTTGGATCTTGGTTGGTATGTATACATGCAGGTCTGCTTGAGTTACAGTGCGGCAGCCACAGTATGGAGCATACACTGTCCTTCTGTTTGGCAGAGTACACACTGAATACTCCACTGAGAGCATGTGTGGGGGAGTTGGGGGGGGGGGGGGGGGTCTAATTTGATATTTCCATGCCCTAGGGAAGGCTAGGGTGCATTAGATGACAAAGTATTTCCCATTGCTGTGACTGAATTCAACTAAATGAAACTTCCATTAAAAGGGGTTAGAAAGGGAGGGTTATTACACTATTGTTACTACAGTTCCTGACATTAGGTAGTGACTCAGAGCTGACTCACAGAACACACTGACTGTAATGAAGATGCTTAAAGGTGATCCGGCATTTAGGCTGGAGAAGCATTGAGGTACGGGGCATTTGTTCATATGAGAGACCCAGCTTTGTTCTCCATCTCCCTATAACTCCAGTCTCTTTATCTTCCCCTGCTCTCTTTTCTCTCTCTCCTATCTGTCTTTATCTTTTCGTCCTTCCCTCCCTCTCTCTTTCTCTCTCTTACTGGTCTCTATTTATCTGTCGTTTATCAACCCCTGCAGGCTTTTCTCTATAATAAAGGAGAGGAAGTCTTAAGAGAGAACGCTGAGTCAAGGAATTCTGAGGACAAAGTGTCCATGGATTCGTTTCGGCGCTCCGGAACTGCTCTGGAGTGCATAAGAAGGGGTTTAATCGAGTGCTAATTGGGGGTTTGGGTGTAAGTGGAGGCGCTCTCATCTTTCCTTCCCCTCCGGCAGGGCCAGCCTGCATGGGATGTCCATCTGGAACCTCAGCGTTCCCACAGGAAAACTACAGAGCAGACAGAGCTACTGTAGCCTCATCATCCTAGCCTCTCCCAGCCATTCCCTAACTAACCACCTCCATCTGCCCAACACATCACTGGAGAGAGCCGCAGTCACACGTTAAACACACACACAGGTGTAGAGGTTGTGTGTGTGTTGCGTTTAGCCTCCACTACACCACTGCGTGTGTGTGTTTGGGTGTGTGTGAGCTGTGGTTCCATTGTACAGTTCCCACAGGGTTTGTAGTATCATTTTTAAGCCTGTTTTTCTCCTATTAACTTTGTCTATATTTCTATAGCGTAAACTCTGACAACACACACATCTGCTCCTCCACATGGACACACACCCCTCGTAAGGTTGCAACCCCTGCACCTGGGCTCACGCCACGCAGAGTGTCTTTAACCCATAACCTCTAACCTCTCAACCTGTTAACCCATCAGAAACCCGACACCCGGTGTGTCACAAGTCTTCCATCAACGTAGTACAGGCTCTCTGGGATAGAGACAGGAAGAGGAGAAGACCTGACCACTGTACCTCTGAGGTTTCACATGGCATCATCCCTCCTCTCCAGTCTCCCAGAGACCCCGTTCCATTTCAGTGTCTGCAGGTCTGAAAACAATGGGTACGTAGGTGTAAGCCATATATATGGTGCGGCAGGTAGCCTAGTGGTTAGAGCGTTGGGCCAGTAACTGAAAGGTTGCCGGATCAAATCCCTGAGCTGACAATGTAACACTCTGTCGTTCTGCCCCTGAACAAGGCAGTTAACCAACTGTTCCCCGGTAGGCCATTGTAAATAAGAATTTGTACTTAACTGACTTGCCTAGTTAAATAAAGGTTACATAAATTAAAAAAATATGGTCAAGTGAAGCTACTAGTATGTTGTGAACACCGAAGGGGTATGACTATGAGCATGTGACCAGGTCAGCGACAGTCTTTGGTCCAGTGAACGTTGGGCATGGCTGAGTGTGTTTTGACATTAATATCATACCTAGGGAATCAGAGGAGGTCACATGACTTAATCAATGACTGCTTTGATCTCAGAGTCAAGTTAAAGTCTAGTTAAGCAGCGTGACCTAGACACACACAAACACACGGCTAGCTGGGCAGGTGTGTTGGTGCGGTCTCTGTGTCTGACTCTTAAACTGTGGGGGGGGGTCTCTAACTGTGTATCTATAGCTAAGGAGACATGCCAATACACCTCACACAACAGAGTAGTGTCTGAGGATGATGGTGGCTCAGAGGTGACTGTCTGTGTCTGTGTGTTACTCTGTGAAGGTCAGTGAGATGATTGCTGCAGATGTACACACATCTGCTGTATCCAGGGGTAACAAGGTTGTAAAGCATAGAGTTTAATATGTTCCATGACCGGCCTTAGTTACAACCCTGCTCTGCAACACAACTGTATGTATGTGTGTGTACGGTAGGTGTGTGTCAGGATGCATGCATGTGTGTACGTGTGGGTGTCTGTTGCCATTTTACAAGCAGTTAGCACTTCTATTTTCAGCTGTTCAGGCCCAGAGGACACTACCCTGCCTTCTCATCTCTCTTTTCCTGACCCTTTCTCTCCATATCTCTCTATTCATCTCCCTTCTTTATCTTTCATCTCTCTCTCTTTCGCCCACTCCATTCATCTGCCCTTTTCTCTATTTTTCTCCCTTTCTCTCTTTCTCCCTCTCAAACCCATATTCCCCTCCATCTCCCTTTCTCACTCCTCCCCCCTCTTTCTCTACCCCCCCATTATGTACAGTGGATACAGTGTGTTGAGTGGTCCTACCCTGCTATCCTCCTGGGGGTCCCACTCTGGGGAGAAGGTCTGGAGGGGTTGGCTGTGGGAGCAGTTGGAGAACTGGAACAGGCTGGAGAATGTACGGCGGTTCTCTAAGGTGTCTGGGAAGATGGCGTCCTGGAAGTTGACCCCGTGGGGCAGGATGTTGTAGTTCTCATCCATCCTGTAGGAGGTAAACAAACAAACACTGTGAGTGACTGAGTGCATGCTTCCTATAGGGTCAAAACGTGACCCCTAAAGAGGCTCAAGTCTGTATTATATCACCCAGTGCATCCAGAAAGGAGAGGATAGAGGAGCTAAATATTGTAGGCCTATATGCTATAAAATCTATGTCATGTTTTTGTGTGTGTTTATGATGCATCACACTCTTTTAAATGTATTTGTGATTCTGTGCGATGTACACAGGTTCCCGGTCACCAGGTCATCCTGACTCACCAGGTCATCCTGACTCACCGGAGGAAGAAGATATAGGAGTAGTTCTCCATCACGGTGTGAGACTGGCACGACAGGTACCCCAGCCCTGTCAGGTTGAGGCGCGAGCCCGCCGGCACCTCCAGCATGCTGCCCCACGCCTGGTCGCACATGAGCTCCACCTCTGCGGAGTAGAGCAACCCTTCCTCTGCGCCCTCATAACCATACCCGTACGGGAATGGCAAGGAGTTGTGGAGCCCCTCTGCCCCGCCGTACTGCTCCCGGTGAATTGCCAGCACCTTGGCGTACACAATGATCTCCGCCAGTTCCGCACGACAGCTCTCACTCAGTGGACGCCACTCGGTAGGCAGTTGGCACCCGTGCGCAAAGCTCGCCATGTAGCCAAGAGCGAGAAACAAGGACGCAAAGATCATCATGTCTGGTGTGCACGTAATTCTTGTCTTTCACTTTGGGTACTCCTGTTATTCGTTTCTCCTCTAGGGCACAAATCCGATAAAGCGTTTTCTATAAATAAATCCAACTTTTTTTACAATAAAAAGTAAAGCTCCTTTATATCCAGTGATAGGGGCATATGATAACGGCACTGTGATCGTACAGTTGAATTGTAGTCAGTTAAAACGTCATTGGTTCCAGTAAAATGTTGGATGAAAACTATTTGACAGATCACACACAGAGCGAAACAGACCTGCTCCCGGCTTTTAATCTGGGTCTCCTTGAGCAGTGGCATACGTTTGTCAGGTGTTAATTCCGTTAATGACAGAGAACTTCAAGTATATCCACAGACAGATAATCCAATGTTATGACCCCGTGTTTAAGTGTGCATTTTTTTTTGCCCGATGCAGCGCAAGTCCAGTCCCATTCAAAGACATTCCTGAAGGCTCCTCAAAGCCCCTACATTCGCAAAGATCTCTCCGACCAATCAGACTGACCCAAAGTTTACACAGCCAATCATTGAACCGCCCAGTTTTACTACAAAAACGTTTTTATAGGCTTATTAAATAAATATTTGTAATGGAGAGGAGGAATGCAGGCATGCGCTCGAGTGTGCGTAAAGCCTTCTTTTGCTTTTGTTGTTGTTGCTTGTTTATTCCTTTTGACACGTCAAGCATTGTGTGCTTTCTTAGGCAAATCAAATGCTTGTACTCTTGTCTATGTTGTGTATTAAAGTCTTTGTCAAAGAATAGTAGGAATGCTTGCTTGGCCAAATGTGAGTAAGCATTAGTCGGATAATATGTGATTGTTAATAAATAGCCAATGACATAATGTAGGCCTACTTTTTAATATCATATGGCGAAACATACATACCCAGAGGAGGCTGTTGGGGGGAGCTATAGGTGGGGGGGGGGGGGGGGGGGGCTCATTGAAATGGCTGGAATGGATACATTGAACGGAGTCAAACATGTGGTTTCCATATGTTTGATACGTTCCATTGATTCCCTTCCAGCCATACAATGAGCCCGTCCTCCTATAGCTCCTCCCACCAGCCTCCTCTGACTTACACACATTTCACGTGGATGAACACATGGCTTATACGAGACAAGAGCCTACTTTGCTGCAGGGACATTCCATACACATTTTTTTCTCCAAGTTAATGTTGCCATCTAGTGGACATGTGAATGACCTGCAAACCAAAAACATTAGTTTGTGGTCCAAGGCAAGCCAATTATACCGCACTGTACCATTCATTCAGGAGTGCCCATATAGCCTCTCATCCTTCATAGTCATACACTCATTTTACTACTCATTTTCTATGTTTTTATTGTAATACAGTGCCATAGTGCGGTAGGCAGATGGTGGGGAAATTAGGCAAAAGGCTTTTCTATTTGATTAGACTGATGTGAAAATAGTCTACAGTATAGGCTGAATAAATTCTCAATTCTCCAATGAAATTGTTAAATAAATGATTGAGGAGTCGGCTTTCTGATCTCATATGTAATGGGTTTACCAGGCAAATGTCACTCCTTTCCCAAAAGTGCAAGGTCACTCCCAAAGGGAAAACCCGCTGGAATTGCAGTCAATGACGTCACCGTCAGCTGCTCTGTACGCTCTGTAGGCCAGTTCGAGGATGTCACTAACGCAGCATATTCACTGATTTGCAAACTATATAGATGCGTCTACAGCTTTTGAAGGAAAACCACCGTAAGCCCATCCATCTGATTAAAGATTTGATAATTTCCGCAGGTGACACAATGTTTACACACACTTTATTGTGACGTTAAGACAAGGAAATGCTGTAAACCAATAACAAGTCAGAAGAAAACGATACAGAAGTGTTAAGGTTTGATCTTCAACAAGAAGTATTCGAGTTCTTTCAAGGTGTACTTTAATCACGTGTGAGTATTGAAATTGCGATTAATTTGTTAGGCCCTGGTGTAATGTGACGCACTAACAGTTTGGGAACTACGATTTCGTTCTCACCTTGTTTTTACCCAAGCTAGCTGAAGAAGTAGTCAAATATGGTACATTGTTTTATTGTCGAAGGTAGGTAGAATGTAAAATGTGAAAGGAGTAGGAGAAAAGGAGGTTAGCCTTGACAGATGCCAGTCAACCCATGTTCTGAGTCAGTAGTCTAGCCTGTTTTGATCGTTCACGTTATTTTAGAGAATTTTGGGGTTAGCCCCGACTGGACTGAAACGCAGGTCCAGCGAAAGCCAACACATTATGCCTCGTTCAGAACCAACTGGGAACTCTCGACTGGAAAATCTTCCGACTTCAGCGCTTTCATGACAACTGAGAATTCGGGAAGTTGGGAACTCGGGCCTCGTTCTAGAGCGCCGAATTCCAGAACCTTAAGATCACTGGCGTCATGATTTGACCTCGTCCCCCTCCCCTAGTTCCCAGTTGTTTTTGAAAGCAAAATATTTTGCATTTCATTTTTTTATTTCACCTTTTATTTAACCAGGTAGGCCAGTTGAGAACAAGCTCTCATTTTACAACTGCGACCTGGCCAAGATGACGCAAAGCAGTGCGACACAAACAACAACACAGAGTTACACATGGAATAAACAAACGTACAGTCAATAACACAATAGAAGAAGTCTATATACAGTGTGTAAATGGCGTAAGGAGGTAAGGCAACAAATAGGACATAGTAGCGAAGTAATTACAATTTAGCTAATTAAAACTGGAGTGATAGATATGCAGATGATGATGTGCAAGTAGAAATACTGGTGTGCAAAAAAGTAAATGAAAACAATATGGGGATGAGGTAGGTAGATTGGATGGGCTATTTACAGATGGGCTGTGTACAACTACAGCGATCAGTAAGTGAGGAAGATATAAGTCTCCAACTTCAGCGATTTTTGCAATTTGTTCCAGTCATTGGCAGCAGAGAACTGGAAGGAAAGGCGGCCAAAGGGGGTGTTGGCTTTGGGAATGACCAGTGAGATTTACCTGCTGGAGCGCGTGCTACAGGTGGGTGTTATGGTGACCAGTGAGCTGAGATAAGGCGGGGCTTTACCTAGCAAAGACTTATAGATGACCTGGAGCCAGTGGGTTTGGCGATGAATATGTAGTGAGGGCCAGCCGATTAGAGCATACAGGTCGTAGTGGTGGGTGGTATATGGGGCTTTGGTGACAAAACGGATGGCACTGTGATAGACTACATCCAGTTTGCCGAGAAGAGTGTTGGAGGCTATTTTGTAAATTACATCGCCGAAGTCGAGGATCGGTAGGATAGTTAGTTTTACGAGGGTATGTTTGGCAGCGTGAATGAAGGAGGATTTGTTGCGAAGTAGGAAGCCGACTCTAGATTTAATTTTGGATTGGAGATGTTTAAAATGAGTCTGGAAGGAGAGGTTACAGTCTAGCCAGACACCTAGAATATGTGGACAACTACAAATACCTAAGTCAGAACTGTCCAGAGTAGTGAATCTAGTCGGGGGGTGCGGGCAGCGATCAGTTGAAAAGCATGCATTTAGTTTTTATTAGCGTTTAAGAGCAGTTGGAGGCCACGGAAGGAGCGTTGTATGGCATTGAACCTCTTTTGAAGGTTTGTTAACACAGTGTCCAAAGAAGGGCCAGATGTATACAGAATGGTGTCATCTGCGTAGAGGTGGCTCAAGGAATCACCCGCAGCAAGAGCAACATCGTTGATGTATACAGAGAAAAGAGTCAGCCCGAGAATTGAACCCTCTGGTACCCACATAGAGACTGCCAGAGGTCCAGACAACAGGCCCTCTGATTTGACACACTGAACTCTGTCTGAGAAGTAGTTGGTGAACCAGGCGAGGCAGTCATTTGAGAAACCGAGGCTGTTGAGTCTGCCGATAAGAATACGGTGATTGACAGAGTCGAAAGCCTTGGCCAGGTCGATGAAGACGGTTATGATACCGTTTAGTACCTTGAGCGTGGCTGAGGTGCACCCGTGACCAGCTCGGAAACCGGATTGCATAGCGGAGAAGGTACGATGGGATTCGAAATGGTTAACTTTGCTTTTGAAGACTTTAGAAAGGCAGGGCAGGATGGATATAGGTCTGTAACAGTTTGGTTCTAGAGTGTCACCCCCTTTGAAGAGGGGGATGACCGCGGCAGCTTTCCAATCTTTAGGAATCTCGGATGATACGAGAGGTTGAACAGACCGGTAATAGGGGTTGCAACAATGGCAGCGGATAATTTTAGAAAGAGAGGGTCCAGATTGTCTAGCCCAGCTGATTTGTACAGGTCCAGGTTTTGCAGCTCTTTCAGAACATCTGTTATCTGGATTTAGGTGAAGGAGAAGCTGGGGAGGCTTGGGCAAGTAGCTGCGGGGGTTGCGGAGTGGTTGGCCGGGGTTGGGGTAGCCAGGAGGAAATGGACTTTACAGTGTCCCAGAACTTTTTGGAGTTAGAGCTACAGGATGCAAATTTCTATTTGAAAAAGCTAGCCTTTGCTTACCTAACTGACTGCGTGTATTGGTTCCTGACTTCCCTGAAAAGTTGCATATCACAGGGACTATTCGATGCTAGTGCAGTCTGCCACAGGATGTTTTTGTGCTGGTTGAGGGCAGTCAGGTCTGGAGTGAACCAAGGGCTATATCTGTTCTTCGTTCTACATTTTTTGAAAGGGGCATGCTTATTTAAGATGGTGAGGAAATTACTTTTAAAGAACGACCAGGCATCCTCTACTGATGGGATGAGGTCAATATCCTTCCAGGATACCCGGTCCAGGTCGATTAGAAAGGCCTGCCGCAGGAGTGTTTTTCGGGAGCGTTTGACAGTGATGAGGGGTGTTCGTTTGACCGCGGACCCATAGCGGACGCAGGCAATGAGGCAGTGATCGCTGAGATCCTGATTGAAAACAGCAGAGGTGTATTTGGAGGGCAAATTGGTCAGGATAATATCTATGAGGGTGCCTGTGTTTACGGATTTAGGGTTGTACCTGATGGGTTCCTTGATAATTTGTGTGAGATTGAGGGCATCTAGCTTAGATTGTAGGACGGTCGGGGTGTTAAGCATATCCCAGTTTAGGTCACCTAACAGAACGAACTCTGAAGATAGATGGGGGGCAATCAATTCACATATGGTGTTCAAGGCACAGCTGGGAGCTGAGGGGGTCTATAACAGGCGGAAACAGTGAGAGTCTTATTTCTGGAGAGATTCATTTTTAAAATTAGAACATGAACACAGGGGTGTCAAACTCATTCCATGGAGGGCCGAGTGACTTCTGGTTTTTGGTTTCTCCTTTCAATTTGTGTGCAATTAAGACCTACAACCAAGTGATGGGAGTTCCTAACTAATCAGTGACCTTAATTCATCAAGTACAAGGGAGAAGTGAAAACCAGCAGACAATCGGCCCTCCAGGGAATGAGTTTGACACGTGCCTTAACATTTAACCAGTGTTTCCCAAACTCTATCCTTGGAACACAAAGGGGTGCACGTTTTGGTTTTTGCCCAAAGCTTGATGATTAGTTGATTATTTGAATCCTTTCTGTAGCGCTAGGGAAACACGTGAGTTACGCGAAGAGGTCCGTTACACCAAAAGGTCCGAACCGCTTGAAGAGTTCCCTAGGTGTTGCTTTAACATCGCTACAATATACAATCAGTTTATTAAATGACATCCAAAGTGGCAGGCTGCTGGCCTCTCTCTGGTGGGCACTGTGAGGACCCGCCTAACACATGACAGCTGCTGATAAGATTATTCAATAACGGATATTGCCCAGTGTACATGAGTCATCGTGCAATAGTATTCCTTCACACCTCTGACAAGGCGTGTGGTGTTTGCTGTTTTGATGCATGCAGCTCTAGAGAATATATAGCGTGATTGTCCTAGCACGGGCCTTCCCTAGAATCAAGAGTCCCTATTCTCATTCTAGTGTATTCCATGGTCTGAGAATGTATTGTCCACTTGCATGTCTCCACACCGCCTCACCTTGCTGTAGAGTGATGGCGTCCAGCTCCCCCATGGTGAACGGGGACATCTCCCGGGGTTCTAGCTCTCACCCAGGCCACAGCCCCACCACAGGCACCCTGGAGGAAACGCTGCAGCAGATGAACCGCCTCATCCAGGAGAACCGAGACCTGAAGGGTGAGACATGGAGAGGGGACCAGAATGTGGTTCAGCCTTAAGGCTTATTGAAAATCTACTGTATGGGTCGGAGACATTGGGATGTTATGGCATATGAGGTTCTGATTGTCTTGCAATGGCTGATTATGTTATTGACTGCTCTGTCAGTGTGTGTTTCTGTGTGTTTTACAGTAATGTACTCTCTGTGTATCTTCCCCTGTAGAGGCGCTGAAGCAGACTAACATGTCGATGAAGGAGCGTTTCGAGGGTCTGTCTGTGTGGAGGGATAAGCAGAGGGAGGAGAAGGAGTTCCTGGAGGGGAGGCTTGATGAGGCGCGCGGCCGTGTGGAGGCCCTCTCCTCACACAACCAGGAGCTCAGCATGAAGGTGGAGGAGCTGGAGGGAGAAGGGAAGGGACAGGTGAGAGAAAGGGAAGGCTAATGTTCACAAGGTTCGTTTTCTGGTTAGACCAGACATTCAGCTTATTAATAGAGAAATTAATGTTTGGAGGATGGATGATTGTCTGTAGTTTTAGCTAGATTTTGTATAACAAAAGAAGAGACTTGGAAAATAACAATGGAGTGTTGATTTTTATTTATATATATATACAGTGGGGAGAACAAGTATTTGATACACTGCCAAATTTTTATCATAGGTACACTTCAACTGTGAGAGACAGAATCTAAAACAAAAATCCAGAAAATCACATTGTATGATTTTTAAGTAATTCATTTGCATTTTATTGCATGACATAAGTATTTGATCACCTACCAACCAGTAAGAAATCCGGCTCTCACAGACCTGTTAGGTTTTCTTTAAGAAGCCCTCCTGTTCTCCACTCATTACCTGTATTAACTGCACCTGTTTGAACTCGTTACCTGTATAAAAGACACCTGTCCACACACTCAATCAAACAGACTCCAACCTCTCCACAATGGCCAAGACCAGAGAGCTGTGTAAGGACATCAGGGATCAAATTGTAGACCTGCACAAGGCTGGGATGGGCTACAGGACAACAGGCAAGCAGCTTGGTGAGAAGGCAACAACTGTTGGCGCAATTATTAGAAAATGGAAGAAGTTCAAGATGACGGTCAATCACCCTCGGTCTGGGGCTCCATGCAAGATCTCACCTTGTGGGGCATCAATGATCATGAGGAAGGTGAGGGATCAGCCCAGAACTACACGGCAGGACCTGGTCAATGACCTGAAGAGAGCTGAGACCACAATCTCAAAGAAAACCATTAGTAACACACTACGCCGTCATGGATTAAAATCCTGCAGCGCACGCAAGGTCCCCCTGCTCAAGCCAGCGCATGTCCAGGCCCGTCTGAAGTTTGCCAATGACCATCTGGATGATCCAGAGGAGGAATGGGAGAAGGTCATGTCATCATTCTGAGACAAAAATAGAGCGTTTTGGTCTAAACTCCACTCGCCGTGTTTGGAGGAAGAAGAAGGATGAGTACAACCCCAAAAACACCATCCCAACCGTGAAGCATGGAGGTGGAAACATCATTCTTTGGGGATGCTTTTCTGCAAAGGGGACAGGACGACTGCACCATATTGAGGGGAGGATGGATGGGGCCATGTATCGAGAGATCTTGGCCAACAACCTCCTTCCCTCAGTAAGAGCATTGAAGATGGGTCGTGGCTGGGTCTTCCAGCATGACAACGACCCAAAACACACAGCCAGGGCAACAAGGAGTGGCTCCGTAAGAAGCATCTCAAGGTCCTGGAGTGGCCTAGCCAGTCTCCAGACCCGAACCCAATAGAAAATCTTTGGAGGGAGCTGAAAGTCTGTATTGCCCAGCGACAGCCCCGAAATCTGAAGGATCTGGAGAAGGTCTGTATGGAGGAGTGGGCCAAAATCCCTGCTGCAGTGTGTGCAAACCTGGTCAAGAACTACAGGAAACGTATGATCTCTGTAATTGCAAACAAAGGTTTCTGTACCAAATATTAAGTTCTGCTTTTCTGATGTATCAAATACTTATGTCATGGAATAAAATGCAAATTAATTACTTAAAAATCATACAATGTGATTTTCTGGATTTTTGTTTTAGATTCCGTCTCTCACAGTTGAAGTGTACCTATGATAAAAATTACAGACCTCTTGTGTATATATATATATATGTGTGTATATACATACACACACGTGTGTGTATGGATATAATGCTGGGCAGACTTTTGTCTTATCTGTGCTGTGTCACCTCCAGGCCGAGACAGCCAATCAGAATGCAGAACTGGAGGCGCTGCGTGCCCAGCTGGTGCGTCTGCAGGCAGAGAAGAGTGACCTGGTGGCCATGAACTCTGAACTCCAGCTCAAGACAGGTCAGGGGTCAGAGGACGACTCCTTCATAGAGATCAGGATTGCTGTGAGTAACTCACTCACTCACTCCATCCATCCATATTATAAAGGTGTGTGTCCTGACTTTAGCACTACTGTGTGTGTGGTGTGTGTAGAGAGAGGATACTGGAAAGGACCTGTATCATAATGAAAGGGACCCCAGGTATGACATGAGTGTATCCAGGCAGGAGTCTGAGGAGCTGACTGTCAGCCAGCTGCTCCAGTCCCTGAGGAAGGAGACCCAGAGGGTGGAATGGCTACAAATCGAGCTCCAGGCTACCAAATCCAGGTAGGCCGCATTTCTGCCTGGGCTTATGTTTGGGTGGAACCGAAGACTAATGTTCCTATGTCTTTCAGAATCACAGAGCTGGAGGAGAAAGAAACTAACACGGAGAGCTCCACACAGACCTCACTACTGCCAGAGGTGGTTTCCCCAGCACTAGCCACCACAGCATGTGGTACTGAACCAGAGGCGGAGCCCCAACAGAACTCTGGGAAGGAGAAGGTAGATGCACAGATAGGCTGGGTACGAGCTTGTCTCTCACCCTGTAAGAACAGGGAAGTTAATGAGATTGAAATGTATTAATGTACAATATGTAATGGTGAATTAAAGAAGTTACAGATAAAGTAAATCAATGTGGTTTAATACAGTTGCAACAGGGAGACACCTCCAGCAGAGAAGCAGGCCCTTATATTCTAATCTCACAGCACCAATGTTCTGTAAACACCTGCCGAGAGGCTTGTAGGAAGTCACAACATCAGCTGCTACAGAATCAGTGTCCCAGAATACAATAACAATCAGCGTCCTCGGTCCTCGTACCTCCAGTCTGGCGTCAATCACTATCAGATATGAACAATCCATAACATTCAGTATCAAGTCTGGTGACCATCAACCAGAAAGTTTCCCAAATAAAACACTGGAAATCATGTGTATTACAGAAAGAGAACATAAATATGCTTAGCATTGTTAATTACTCTTAACTGGATATTAACTTTATTCATCTTACATTTCCCCATTACAATGTCCTAACCCTTAGCTTCTCGATCAGAACTGTCAGTTTGTTGGACTGTTGTCTGTTATGTGTCAGGCTGCGTCAGAGGTGGAGGATCTGAAGGCTCAGATGATGACCCTGTTTAATGAGCTACAGCAGGCTCAGAGCAAACTGGGCGAGGCAGAGGGCATGAAGAAGAACCTGCAGGACAGGTGAGAGAGACGGAGAGGAGAGGGCTACATAGACAATGAAAATGTGCAAACTATGCTAACCTTTGCTCTTTCCCTTTCCCCCAATACCACCCTTTCGCTTTGCTTCTATCCCGCTCTCTGTATTTCTCTCTCTGTGTAGATGTAGGGATGTGGAGCAGGAGGTGGTGACTCTGACAGCCCAGCTGGTAGAGAAGCAGGAGGTACAGAGTGAGAATGACAGACTGAAGCTGCAGGTGGACAGCATGAAGGCCCAGAGCCAGCTAGAGCAGAGGAAGGCTGGAGAGGAGAGGTGGGACGGCAGTCAAGCATGCACGCACACTCTCTGACATATGCCTACTCCCTCTGACACTGTTGGGCATTGGGGCCCCTTGGGTGGGGTCTTGGGACATAAATTCCCTGCTCCTCTTTTGAAATCATCCCACTCCCCCCTATCAGTTTCCACTGGTCAGTGCCATGAGTTTCTATATCTAAATACTCCTTAGTCATCATGAGTCAATTGCCCCTCCTCCCCTCCTCAGGACTAACCTGACCCAGCTGAAGGATGCCTACACCAAGCTATTCGAGGACTACAATGAGTTGAAGCAAGAGAGCAAGAACAGAGAGGTGACCACACTACTTAGCCTCTGTTAAACAGAAATCAGTCTAGTTTGGCACATTGCACTGTTTTGTCCTTTGTCAAAATGGTATGGCATCGTGAATGTGATGAATCTGACCGTTGCCCTCTGTGTGGCCTCCAGCCACTTGTCACTAAGGAGGTGGGAGACCTGCAGACCAGACTGGACGCAGCAGAGAAGGCCCTGGCTGCTAAGCAACAGCAGATAGATGTTATGAAGCAGGAGATATATCAGAAGGAGAAGGAGCTGGAGACCATCTCTGTGTTCCAGGCTCAGGTAGGTTTTCTGTGTGTGTTCTCCATCTAGTTGTGTGTGTTCTCACACTTGGAAAAAGGTTCAAACATTCTAATTGAATTGCACTGAACTCTGTGTGAACATTTTGGAGTTATACAGCAACTTAAAAGTGACTGTCAGTGAAGGAAGTTTCTTTGTTAAACCAGTAGTTAAATGAAGGCTAAGTACCCTCCCAAAAAAGTTTAACAACAGCTTATATTTTCATAAAGTGAAATAGGTGCAGCTTTTTATTTTTAAATAACATTTTTGTTTACTTCTACTCCGACTCAGTGGCTTGATATGAATATGCAATGGGGAAAAAATAATTAAATGAAACACAAGAAAGAAGGCAATAGGCAATCTTTATTCAAGAATGGAATAATCAGCTGTAATATCAGCAGTTTGTCCGTGTGCAGTACCGGTATCTCCAGCGACGATCTCTGAAAATCCACAATACATTTTGAGGTAAACATTCTTGTTGTTGAAACCCCCCCCCCACCAAAATCACACACACATTGTACTCACTCATGAGGATTGGAATGGTAGCTTCCGGCCCCAACTAGGTAGTTCAGGCTTGGGACTTGCCAAGACATGACCTCATCAAAGTCGTTGACGTAGGGGGTCCACTGACACTTCTGGTTACAGTAGCTGTTGACTCGACAGCAGTAGAACTTCCACCTG
The DNA here is from genome assembly GCF_016432855.1 of Salvelinus namaycush. Taxonomy (NCBI): domain Eukaryota; kingdom Metazoa; phylum Chordata; class Actinopteri; order Salmoniformes; family Salmonidae; genus Salvelinus; species Salvelinus namaycush. The sequence continues at coordinate 9,949,202 of NC_052344.1, forward strand.
TGATGGAAATCATACATGTATAACACACTGATCACAGTCAGGATTATGTCAAACCTGGATTCAAATATTTGTTTTCTTTCAAATACTTCAGCTGCATTTGATGGACCCAATGGAATAGTCCCAAAAGTGCAAATGCTGCTCATATGGCACTCCAAGCAGGCTAAATCAACCTCTCAAAGTATTTGAAAAAAATAAACAACTACTATTTGAACATAGGATCTGGTAAACGGTGAGGTCTTCTCACCTTCTGTCCTCATGGCGGTTGGAATGGTAGCTGTTCATCCCGGTGAGGACATTGTTTTTGGGGCATTCAAAGGTGAACTCCTGGTCGAAGTCATTTACGTAAGGAGACCAGCTGCACTCGGGCTCTGAGACAAACGTGGCTTTGCACGCAAAGCCCCACAAACGGTCTTCATAGGCGTTGTTATGCTGACTGAAATGAGAGATGTGCATTGTCATGGCTCTATTAATGGTTGAATTGATTTGAAAACAAACATATATTGAAGGTTTAATTTGTTGATATGCCCAGTATCAACAGTGCAGTGCAGTACACCTAGTAGTACTCGAGACCAGATATTGAGTGTCTCGGTCTTGGTGTCGGATACATTTGTACTTGGTCTAGGACAGTGAGGACTCATTCTATTCTTCCCGAAACCAGCAGAGTAAAAAACTCTATCAGCTTCCATTCAGTCACCACATAAAACCACTTCACCAGGCCTTTCTTGAAACATTTTAATACAGTCTCTTAAGTCTTTATATCTATTATAGACATATTTGCGCAGTGTTGAACCTATAGGTCTTCAGTGTGTGACAGGTTAGTACAGTGGTGAACCTATAGGTCTTCAGTGTGTGACAGGTTACAGTGGTGAACCTATAGGTCTTCAGTGTGTGACAGGTTAGTACAGTGGTGAACCTATAGGTCTTCAGTGTGTGACAGGTTACAGTGGTGAACCTATAGGCCTTCAGTGTGTGACAGGTTACAGTGGTGAACCTATAGGTCTTCAGTGTGTGACAGGTTCGTGATTCTAAAAGGACAGCAACTGTAATACTAGTGCACTCATTTAGGAGGGTGGACTTTTTATAAAACACAAAGGGCCAGTGGTGTAGTGCAGGTATAAGCTGTATGGGGCATTGCGTATACTCACTTCTTAATCCCTACTGATGTGTGTGTGCTTGGTTGGGACAAGCATGCATTGGCAGGCAAGCTGCAGAAGGACGTGGAGGCTACAATTCCTCATCGTTTATCAGTGCAATTTTGACGGCCAACTAGCTGAAAGTTTGAGAGTTTATCTAATATTCCTTCGTTAGATTTTAGCTCATCTTGCTCTGGCTAGGATTAGTTGTTGATGTGCATAACTGAGGGGGAGAGAGCCTACCTTTTCATGGTGGTTTGATCAAGAGGACTGTAAAGTTCCCCAATTGTAACAGGACTCCTGTGGTATTTACATATTTGCAGAAATCCATTCAGGTGTATTTTGTGGCATTTGGTGAATGTGTTCTAATGATCTAAAGTCACACTGTTGCTACTTCCTGTAAACACACAGTCCAGTTCAGTGTGAATGATGGCAGGTCCTACTGACTGTAAACACACAGTCCAGTTCAGTGTGAATGATGGCAGGTCCTACTTCCTGTAAACACACAGTCCAGTTCAGTGTGAATGATGGAAGGTCTGTGTGACAAATGGCTTGTTTGTATAAAGGCCTACTGTAGCTCTGATTGGCTATAGCGCGCCGGTCTGTGTTGACTCCGGTCCTGGACAAGACAGATGTTTTTATTTGGTTTTATTTACTGCAGTGTCTATTTTCCAAACGTACGGCCTCTTTCCCACTTAATATTGCTATATCATTTTCACAGATGCCTTAGTATAAGTCGTTCTCAAACATTCTAAGAATTTATCAAAACGTGAAATTTACCATCTAAGTGGTTGCTTGTAAAAGTTTTTTGTGTGTAATATTCTTCCTGGGGGTGTATATGAACAGATTTGAATAAGATTTCATGTTGCTAAAATGCTGTCAGTTCCACTTTAAATGCAACAATGTTTCACACACAAGTTATTTTCTAAGAGATGACTAACTACAGCAAACGCACTGCAATAAAAAACAGTTTCACTCACCAGATGATCATTTGAAACGTAACTTGTTGAACGTTTTCTTGAAAAGGGAGAAGCTAACAAATTAGCAACAACCTCCTCTTTGATAACACCTGTTTTAACTGCTGCAAACTAGCCAACAACAAAAGCTAGACCATGGTGAAAACTACTGCTCGCTATTGCACAGTGACCTGTTGGCCTTCAAGAAGGCAGAAGTTTTTGTAAAAACTGTCCCACACATTAATTGAAAATGTGATTGGTTGATTCTACTGTCACTCCAAAATGTTGCCATAAAACAGTTGAATGGCATATGCCTTTATCTAGCTTCTGATCTCCCCAGAGACCAGCAAAGAAAAAATATCCAATCTGGATTTTTCTCTTTTAGTGTTAAACCTTTCCTTTCCAACAAAAATGTAAGAGATTAAATTAGAAAAATTGAAAATAATAATTATCATGTTATATAATCATTATTTTATAAATCCTTAGCCCTTGTCTAAAGGCTTAGAAGGCCATTGTTCCCAAATGTGTTTGAGTTAGTAATATTTGTAGAGCGGCTCTAATTTCTCTCAGCATGCATTTTAAAAACTTTTCTATATGTCTAAAGAATCTGTTGTTCTGAAATATGAACACAGATATACTGGACATTTTGAACTCTTGTGGTGGTGATTTGACACAATTACAACCATGTTCTTGAATTGGACTCGCATTTTTCTGGTCTTGACTCGGTCTCGCCCACCCTCCGGTCTTGGTCTTGACTCGGACTTGATTTGCTCAAGTCTTGGTCTTGAATCGGTCTCGCTTTAGGTGGTCTCGAACACAACACTGGCACTTACTGGTCTATGCAGCATAATGAGATCATTTTGTTCATAATTGGTGATGAAAAGTAGAACAGCACTAACGATGAGGTATTCCACTTTGGTAGAATATTGATAGTAGGCAAATTTAGTGCCTTTTCTCACCTTTTTATGTAAGAGATGGATTGTCTTGAAGGGCAGTTAAAATGTAAGGGCTGGTCAAATTGGTTTTCCCATCCCGTTCCCATTTTCCCTGCAACACACAAGCAAGGGCACAATAACTGAATACATATACTGTAATACAGCATCATTGCCTAAAGGAAGTGTTTAAAAAAAATAGTAAAAACAATTATGTAAATTGAGTGCAAAAAGCGTAATCATATGGTAATGGTAGTCTGCACCTCCTAGACATTTTGGTTACTCACTATTCATGTATTTGGGCTGTAAGCCAATTATAAATGTTTTCCTGATAACCAACCTCTTACACAAAGAAATGAACACTTCATTCAGCCTACAACTTAAAACAACAGCCTACCTTGCCCGTTGACCAAGACACCAGCAAGAAGCAGAATATAGAATTTGGGTCCGTTCATGGCTTCTCTGAGACGTGTGGTCTTAACACAATAGCACAAGCAAGGGTAAATGATCAATTTATAGAGGCACACCCAAGCAGTGTTTTTGGGCCATGTACTTGGGTAATTTTTGTGTTTGTATTGCTGGCATTATTCCAAGTTTTGTTTCTGAGAAATGATATTGCACAACTGACATTTTTCATGAATTATCCCTCTTAACTTTATGGTTTAAAAAATGTATTTTTTTCCCCCCAGGGGCTTATTGGTTGGCTGTTCCATACTTCTACAACAACAACAAAAATCAACTTAAAGTTGTATTACATTTTCTGGTTTTTCATTCAACCAACAAAACACATTCCACATTCACAGATGTGACAGACTTTAAAATTAAAAATAATAATATATAAAAAAAAAAAATATATATACACACACATATACATACACACACAAAGAATAATTATTAAAAAAGAAATATATATATAAAACTTGCAGCAGCACTATCAAGATTCTTAGCTGAGTTGACGAGCAAATAATTAGTTTTTAGAGCACCTTACACAACATGTATCTGCTCATTTCCCTAATCCCCCCTTCACTCTGTCCAATTTGAAATATAGTTGAGTAGTGGAGACCAGAGTCTATCAAACTTGGGCCGTCTCTTGTGGAGGTCATCAGTGAGCTTTTCAAGAGGGAGAAAGTCAACAATCTGGTCAATCCACATTTTAAATGTAGGAGAGGTATTAGAGGCCCACAATAGAAGAATACATTTCTTAGCAAAGTACGTAATAGTCATAAACAAATGTTCTCTGTCAGGATCAAGAACAAAGTCCTGCTGGGCATTAAGAAGATAGATACACGGTGTCATATCAAACTGTACATCTAGTATTTTCTGTGCAGCAGTATGTATAGATTGCCAAAATCTGGCACTCTCTCTACAGCTCCAAAATATATATGCATATAGGTTCCACTTTCAGAGGTACATCTTTTACAGTTAGGAGAAATGTCTGTTTTCATTCTATGGAGTCTCAAGGGAGTGTAATAAAATTTGTACAAAAATGTGTAATTAGATTCTTTCATTTTTACATTAGTAGAGGAGCAGTATACCCTGTCGCAAACCTCCGCCCATAACTCATCACTGATAGTCAGACCAAGGTCCTTTTCCCAGATTATTTTCAAAGGAGTAAAGGAGGAGCCCCCTTTCTCAGAAATGAGTCTATAGATAAGATATTAAGCCTTTACTGGATTGTGCTGTGACAAGAAGGGTTTCAACTTAATTCAACTGAGTTCTAAACCTCCTCTTGGAAGTAAATGAGGAAAGGACATGTCTAATTTGAAGATATTTAAAAAAAAATAATAATAATAATAAAAATGGGATCTTGGCACATTGAATTCACTGAAGAGCTCTTGAAATGATTTCAAGGTGTAATGGTTTTCTGATTAAATAGGTCTGAAAAGGTCCTGATTCCTAGAGTATGCCAAAGATTAAAGTTGGCATCCCTCAGGGCTTTTGGCAAGTGTGGGTTGCCTACTATAGGCGAGTGACAACATATTTGGGAGGAAATGCCCAGGTATTTCTTAGTCCCTCCACGCTAGTAGGGTGCTGTAAATCAAAGGTTTTGGCTATGTTCCCCACTTCACTAAAGTTATTAATGAATATAATTGAGCTTAGTGGCAATGAACCACAGGATTGGGCTTCTATCTGAATCCACTTTGACTCTTGTCTGTTTGTGATCCATGTTAGCATGTTGCAGATTTGGGCAGACCAGTAGTACAATTGAAGGGAGGGAAGGGCAAGACCACCCTTAGATTCAGGTTTCGATAGAGTGGAAAACTTGATCCTAGGATTTTTATTGCCCCATATAAATTTGGTGATGCTTAGGTTAGTTGTTTTGAAAAAGGAAACTGGGAGATAGCATGGGAGCATCTGAAATAAATAGTTCAGTCTAGGAAGGATGTTCATACGGATGACATTAATTCTTCCTACTAAGCTAATTGGGAGGGAGATCCAGGTTTGGAGATCGTTCTCGATTCAATCCAGGAGTGGAAGCTAATATTCCTTTAAAAGGCTATTCAGATCTGGTGTTATAAAGATCCCAAGGTATTGAAACCCCTGTGTCTTCCATTGGAATGGACATAGTGTCTTCATAGAGCTGGTGAGTGTAATATTGAGAGGGCAGACAGTGGATTTGTTAAAATTGATCTTATAACCTGAACTTGCCATACTGAGCAATTGTGTCTGAAATGGGAGGGATTTCTCAGGGTTGGATATGTAGAGCAAGACATCATCCGCGTAAAGCGAAATCTTGTACTGCAGGCCGCCTGCAGAAACACCTATAATACTTGGATTGCTCCTTATCAACTCTGCCAGAGGCTCCGCCCCCAACAAGTAGAGCAGGGGGGACAGCGAGTACCCTTGTCTTGTGTCCCCTCCCAAAGGGAATCTCTGAGTTCAGTCTGTTAGTAGTCACCATGGCATTTGGATGAGAGTATAGTGATTTAATCCATTTAATAAAGTTTGGGCCCATATTGAACTTTTCTAAGACTGAGAACAGAAAGCTCCATTCCATCCTGTCGAACGCCTTAGTAATAACAGTAATCGCATTTAGTCATTGGTCCATTTCTCATTGACCAGGATTGTCTTTCAAAAAACGTTTTGCCTCTTCGGGCGTTTTGAAGTGTCGCAGGGCTCCTTGGTGAAGAATCCTGAGCTCGTTTGGGTATTTGAATCCCCTAAAGATGCCTCGGTCAATGGAGTATTTCTTCACCTCGTCAAACTCTCGCCGCTTTCGGCGTATTCCAGCTGGCAGGTCCTGGTGTAAAGTGAGTTTGGCGTTTCCCACTGTAATGGTGTTGGTTTTCGCCGCCTGTAGGACTCGTTCCTTGTCGGTGAATCTCAGGAAATGTATGGTGATTGGGCTCGGTGGTTGTCTGGCTGCTGGTGGGAGCCTCAGTGCTCGGTGAGCTCTCTCGAGTTCTATGGGCCTGTCGGTGGACAGGTGGAGCCACTCTGGAAGTTTGTCTGGCAGGTAGCGGATCAGTGGCATGTTTCCCTCTTCTTTTTCGCCCAGATTTAATAGAACACAATTATTCATTCGCCCCCTGTTTTCCAGGTCCTCTGTTTTCTCTTCCAGATGCTCTATTTTCTTTTTAGCATATGCTATTGTTTCCATGGCGTCTGTCAATAAGTTTTCCATGGATAGGATTCGCCCCTCTGCCTCGTCCAGGCGCCCCGCGTTTATGGTTCTTGTTGTTGATGTCAGGCAAAGCATTTTCCAGGATTGTCACCTTGCCCCCTATCGCACTGAGCTGAGAGTTAATGGCATCTAATTTAATGTTGAGTTCTGTACGTTGGGATCTCAGCTCAGAAAGGAGGTCTTCGACAGAGCGCGAGGTTGGCATTTGTTGGGCCTGGGAGGGTGGTGGGGGGGTCCTCTTGCTCCTGGCTAATGGTGCTAGCTTTTTCCGCCGCTAATGCTCGAGTCCAGGTAAATATGTCACCTGTAATGTCACCGCCATGACTTTTTGACTAAAGCTAAAGGAGTTTAAACGTAAAGTGGAGGTAAGATTAGGAATTGGAAACTACTTGTGCGGAGCTCTTAGTTCATGCGGCCATCTCGTTCAGGGGTCACGTGATCCTCCTACAACATTTTAAAGAACATTGAATATGAAAATTTTTAACCAATACACTACATTCTGTTGATGGCATTCACATTAATCTGTACAACAATACAACCACGCCTTGTAATCATTGACACGTATAGACAAATGTTTTGTGTGTCCCCATCTGTGAATATATATGTGCATGTGTCATTTTAAATAATGTGTGTGTGTGCTTTTTTTTTTGTCCAGGCGGAGGTGTACTCCTCTGACTTCTACGCAGAGCGAGCAGCTCGGGAGAAGATTCACGAGGAGAAGGAACGTCTGTTTGCTCAGCTGGAGTTTGTCAAGAAACAGAACACTCAGTTACAGGACGAGGTGGACTCACTGGGCAGGTGCGCATCAGATTACATATTGATAATATGATCACAGACTGGTCATATTAGGTTACGTTCACTGCCATTTTGGATCCACCGCCTGACTACAACTGGTTTCTGTAGGCAATCTCTGAGCGATATGCAGAGAAGACACATGCCACGTGGAGGCAACATGCAGGGAGCCAGAGGTACAGGACAGTACATTGCTTTAAGTCATTCACCTTGCTGAGAGAGCAGGGCTCAAGCCAGGGCACATCATATTGTTTTCTGCCAATTAAATGTTATCTCGTATTTATTCTATCACAAACACTCTGCTCCTCCTCATCCCATCTCAAATTATTTACAACAATGATAATTACATAATTTATGCTGTGTGTGTGTGCAGTTCAGAACGACACAAATATGAATTTCCACAAAGTTTGCCGCTTCAGTGTCTTTAGATATTTTTGTCAGATGTTACTATGGAATACTGAAGTATAATTACAAGCATTTCATAAGTGTCAAAGGCTTTTATTGACAATTACATGAAGTTGATGCAAAGAGTCAATATTTGCAGTGTTGACCCTTCTTTTTCAAGACCTCTGCAATCCACCCTGGCATGCTGTCAATTAACTTCTGGGCCACATCCTGACTGATGGCAGCCCATTCTTGCATAATCAATGCTTGGAGTTTGTCAGAATTTGTGGGTTTTTGTTTGTCCACCCGCCTCTTGAGGATTGACCACAAGTTCTCAATGGGATTAAAGTCTGGGGAGTTTCCTGGCCATGGACCCAAAATATCGATGTTTTGTTCCCCAAGCCACTTAGTTATCACTTTTGCCTTATGGCAAGGTGCTCCATCATGCTGGAAAAGGCATTGTTCGTCACCAAACTGTTCCTGGATGGTTGGGAGAAGTTGCTCTCGGAGGATGTGTTGGTACCATTCTTTATTCATGGCTGTGTTCTTAGGAAAAATTGTGAGTGAGCCCACTCCCTTGGCTGAGAAGCAACCCCACACATGAATGATCTCAGGATGCTTTACTGTTGGCATGACACAGGACTGATGGTAGCGCTCACCTTGTCTTCTCCGGACAAGCTTTTTTCCAGATGCACCAAACAATCGGAAAGGGGATTACCCCAGTCCTCAGCAGTTTAATTCCTGTACCTTTTGCAGAATATCAGTCTGTCCCTGATGTTTTTCCTGGAGAGAAGTGTCTTCTTTGCTGCCCTTCTTGACACCAGGCCTTCCTCCAAAAGTCTTCGCTGCACTCACACCTGCCTGCTGCCATTCCTGAGCAAGCTCTGTACTGGTGGTGCCGCAAACCCGCAGCTGAATCAACTTTAGGAGACGGTCCTGGCGCTTGCTGGACTTTCTTGGGCGCCCTGAAGCCTTCTTCACAACAATTGAACCGCTCTCCTTGAAGTTCTTGATGATCTGATAAATGGTTGATTTAGGTGGAATCTTACTGGCAGCAATATCCTTGCCTCTGAAGCCCTTTTTGTGCAAAGCAATGATGACGGCACGTGTTTCCTTGCAGGTATCCATGGTTGACAGAGGAAGAACAATGATTCCAAGCACCACCCTCCTTTTGAAGCTTCCAGTCTGTTATTCGAACTCAATCAGCATGACAATGATCTCCAGCCTTGTCCTCGTCAACACTCACACCTGTGTTAACGAGAGAATCACTGACATGTCAGCTGGTCCTTTTGTGGCAGGGCTGAAATGCAGTGGAAATGTTTTGGGGGGATTCAGTTCATTTGCATGGCAAAGAGGGACTTTGCAATTAATTGCAATTCATCTGATCACTCTTCATAACATTCTGAAGTATATGCAAATTGCCATCATACAAACTGAGGCAGCAGACTTTGAAAATTAATATTTGTCATTCTCAAAACTTTTGGCCACGACTGTATATAAGGGTAATATCGTTACCATACCACTGTGTGTCTGATAGGTGGTGATGCCAGGGACTGGCAGCAGCAGGGGAATATACCGGAGCACGTCTGCCCCAAGTGTAACGAGATCCTACCAGACCTGGACAGCCTGCAGATTCACATCATGGACTGCATCATCTGAGCCTTCATCATCGTCATCATCCCATTTATGGCAGAGTAAAATGCAGCCTTTATGCTCTAAAAAGTGCATTTATTTTGCAGTTCACGGCTATGTTGCTCTGGTCTATGTTTTAGAACATATAACTATAATATAAAATGTATTCTTACAGTGCACAACTAGACACATTCTTTTTTTTGTTAGAGGGGCGAAAAACATCCTGTAAAATGTATCACGTTTAATATACTGTTAGGTGATAAATGGAGAACTGGAATTTGTATTTTAAGTTTGGTAACTTGTTTATTTTCTCATGACAGCTGTCTGTCACATAGTTTAGAATTAACTCTTTAGCAAGAAACAATTTGGTTTATTAAATGCTTATTATGGATTTTCGGGTGGTTCAATTTAATCAAGCTGTAATTCTGTTTCGATGAAGGTTATGAATAGATTATGATTACAGCATAGACATTTCCTTTTGAATAATTCAACAGAGGGAAGGATGCCCAAGACAGTTTGTTTTTTGTAAATGTATATTGCACATACATTTTATCCATCGTCGTCATGGTTTGTACATGTATAATTAAACCTATGTAGCCTGCAGGAAGTATGACTATGCAAGGGAGTGTGTACTGTATTAGCTAACTACTAACTTGTGTTGTGTTGCTGCCATGCGATGTCTTAAGTCTCTCCTCATGTTGTGTTGTCTCTCTTGTCGTGATGTGTGTTTTGTCATTTAAAAAAATATATAATGCCGTCATTGTAAATAAGAATTTGTTCTTTTAACTGATTTGACTAGTTAAATATCTTCAGATGTTTGTTCCGTCAGTGCAATCCGGGTTCTTTGGGACTCACCATAATCTAACCTCTAACTCTTATCTTAACCATTCAAATTCAATATTGTCTTGATCCCGGATCCCGGATAGCACAAACCGTGTTTGTTGACATTCGCCAACTTTGTGTATATATTAGCACAGCGGCTGTTGCCTATATTTAAATGAGCCATGCCTACTTTAGAGACACCAGTCAATAAAATGAAATAAAAGTATCAAATAATGTGTATAATTTCTAATTTCATGTCAACTAAGTATACATTTTTCTAGGATTTTATTGGCGATATGCGAGTAATTTGCAGCGGTGTAAAGTCGTTTTTTGGGGTATCTGTATTTTACTTTACTATTTGTATTTCAGACAACTTTTACTCCTCTACATTACTAAAGAAAATAATGTACTTTCTACTCCATACATTTTCCCTGACATCCAAATGTACTCGTTACATTTTGAATGTTTAGAAGGACAGGAAAATAGTCTAATTCACGCATTTAAAGAGAAAATCCCTAGTCAACCTTACTGCTCCACCCCTGGTGATCTGTGAGTGGAAACGTCTACCACAAATACTTTGGACAGGCAAAATAGCAGCCACTATTCTATTTGATAGGGGTCCTTCGTTTGGCGCCAGATTTCAGTTCTTTCTCAGTAGTAATTTGAAGAAACGAAGATAGCTAGCTAGAGAAGTGACTGAAACCATCAAATAAGGTGAACAATATAATTATTTGCAAGAAAATGTCGTTTTCTTGGTCACTACACAAAAAGTATACAATCGACAACGTAATTTGACCCGAAGTGACCTTCATTACCTCAAAGTGGCATTGTTGCTTGCCGTGTGATACACACTGTCACTGCTTGCTACGTTGACGTTGCTACCCCGGATTTCGCACTGCCTGGAGTGAAGATCATATTCATCATTTGTTTTCTAGCTTGCTGTACGCTTTGTTGCGAGTATAAGCAGTGTGGGAAATATATGGCTTTGAACAAAACTATAACAGTGTGTGTGTCAGGTGATGATGACCTGGACCTTCTAACAGCTGCTGGCTGAGAACGAGGCTGGAGAGGAGCAGCAGGCTAGCCAGGAAGCAGAGGACAACCTAGATGATCTGTTTGACAACGATGATGAAGAGTACAGGGAGGGGCTGGAGAGGGAGGAAGAGGATGGAGTTGTTGCCCTCTTTGGAGATGTGGATGGCATTGAAGAGGAGGAAGAAGTTTAAACACAGCCGTCTGTAGGGAAGGCTCCGGACAACCTCAATAAATCCCAAGAAGGTTTACAAGGTTTGTCCACAAGGAGTTCAGTACTTCAAAAATGATTATGATAGCGCTATAGCATAGCATTAACGCCTATAGTATGTATAGAGTAAATGTTTCTAAAATGCAGATACCTTCTCTTAAAGTATGTCAGCTTCGCACGCTGTCTCCTTTTCTTTTTAATTCATGGCAGCTTTCTGGTTGTAATCATATCTGTTGTGTTTCTGTGTGTTCTCAGAGGAGCTGAGGCGTATTCAGGAGCAGATGCAGAGGCAGCAGCTAGAGGCCTCCCAGAAGAGCTCTACAGCCACCTTTACCACAAACAGCATCCCAGGAACAAAGGCACCTTCTAAAGCGAACACTCCCTCACAGAGTCCCCCCAAACAGAGCTCCTCCAAGCCAGTTCGTCCCACACAGAAGACCAAGCCCCAAGCCGGTATTACTTTCAGACGTTTTTTTAGCCCAGGTAGTTCCATTTGAGTTTCAGAGTGTATTCTCATCAAAGTCTAGGCTGACCATACAGGAACACAGTGGTGATACCATGTCATATAAGAAGCATCTGTGTCAAGTGAAATAGGTGAGGGTGGTGGATGTGTGTTTTAAAGGAATCTCTTCATCTGTTGTTTTTGACAGTAGGAAAGCCCTCGTCTGCCCCAGACCGAGGAGCCGGCACCAAGCTACAGGAGTCCTCCGACTTCACCGCTCAACTCAACAACGCTGACCTGTTCAAACGCAAAGGTCAAAGGACAGCTCACCAGGTCCAGCCCAGCACTACAGCAGCCGCTACAGACACCAGAGGTCCACTGGTGGAGATTAAGACTCACAGCTCCTTCCAGCCAATAGCAAGCAGTAGTAGGACCAACAATACTGTACGTTCATCACTACCTTCCCAGTCCAATGCTGCTGCAGCCCTGTCCGCCGTACGACAGGCCAACCCCCTTCCATCTCTCCCTAAAGACGACGCCATCGAAAAGTACTCTGGACTGAGGTCAGAGCACACACACACACACCTCTCTCGCACACGCACTCATCTACCTATAACACACACAAACACTCCAAGGTTTCTTGTCCGAAGCTCAGATCTGGATTCTGATTGGTTCGTTGGTTTCAGGCGACCACGCGTGTCCTCCACGGAGATGGATCGTATAAGATGGCCGACCGCAAGCTGATCCGGCTCTCCCAGTTGCCTGAGCGCCTGGCCCGGGAGAAACTGGAGGACTGCGGCTGAGGTCACCTTCGCTGTGCTGGTCAACAAAGCCACACCACAGAGCAACAGCAGTGTAAGACCAGAATTACCCCTCTATATCACAGGAGGTTGGTGGCACCTTAATTGGGGAGGACGGGCTCGTGGTAATGGCTGGAGCGGAGTAGGTGGAATGGTATCAAATACATCAAACACATAGATTCCATGTGTTTGATGCCATTCAATTTGCTCCATTCCGGCCATTATTATGAGCCTCAGCAGCCTCCACTGCTCTATACTGTATACCAACATGCAACTTCAACATCTACAGTAGGTCACTGATCATGTGGTTTTATTGACATGGACACTCAGGACTCCAGAAGTATGTAAGGTTGACCAATGTTCAATAAAATAAGTAATTGACTTGATAAGACGTGGGCCAACCTGTATTCATTTCAGATGAGTCAGAGATGTCAGCGCTAAGACTTGTCTCCCTCCCTCCGCTCACAGGGTAAGACGTTCAGCATCTGGAAGCTGTCTGACCTCCATGACCTGGAAGTGTACGTGTCTCTCTTGCTGTTTGGGGAGGTGCATAAGGAGCACTGGAAGACTGAGCCAGGCACCGTCATGGGCATCCTCAACCCCAACCCCATGAAGGCCAAAGACGAATATGACGGGGTGTGTGTGTGTCTGTGTTTACTTTCTCTGTAGTATGTGTGTGTGTGTGTCTGTGTTTACTTTCTCTGTAGTATGTGTGTGTGTGTGTCTTTGTTTACTTTCTCTGTGGTGTGTGTATGTGTGTGTGTGTGTCTGTGTTTACTTTATCTGTAGTATGTGTGTGTGTGTCTGTGTTTACTTTCTCTGTGGTGTGTGTATGTGTGTGTGTTCTCACCATCACTCTATCTTCTCCCCCCAGGTGTCTCTGTCGGTGGACCACCATCAGAAGGTGTTGTTGATGGGGGAGGCTCAGGACTATGGCACCTGTAAGGCAGCCAAGAAGAACGGAGACCCCTGCTCTCAGATTGTCAACCTGGTGGGTTTGCCTTTGCATCCAGAAACACACGCAACCTGAACTGCTCAACAGCTCCTCCATCCACTCTTTGACCCACACTGACCCTCAGAACCGACCTTAAGGCTGATCAGTGTCATTCATATTTACTGTGTCAGTCATATACCACCGCCAAATAGAGAGGGACATTTGAGAACTTGTGAAGTGACATCGTTGAAAGCGTTTCTCTGCAGTAGGAGGGTGTAGAACTGTTGTCATGTGCTATCTCTCTCTCTGCAGTAGGAGGGTGTAGGACTGTTGTCATGTGCTATCTCTCTCTCTGCAGTAGGAGGGTGTAGGACTGTTGTCATGTTCTATCTCTCTCTCTGCAGTAGGAGGGTGTAGACCTGTTGTCCTGTGCTATCTCTCTCTCTGCAGTAGGAGGGTGTAGGACTGTTGTCATGTGCTATCTCTCTCTCTGCAGTAGGAGGGTGTAGAACTGTTGTCCTGTGCTATCTCTCTCTCTGCAGTAGGAGGGTGTAGGACTGTTGTCATGTGCTATCTCTCTCTCTGCAGTAGGAGGGTGTAGGACTGTTGTCATGTGCTATCTCTCTGTCTCTGCAGTAGGAGGGTGTAGGACTTGTCATGTGCTATCTCTCTCTCTGCAGTAGGAGGGTGTAGGACTGTTGTCATGTGCTATCTCTCTCTCTGCAGTATGAGTGCCAGTACTGCCAGTACCACGTCAAGGCCCAGTATAAGAAGATGAGTGCCCAGCGGGCCGAGCTGCAGTCGTCTTTCTCAGGGAAGGTCAAGGGGAAGGTCAACAGCCTGAAGGAATGACTGTGTCAGACCGGCTTCCACTACGGCGGCTTGATCTCACCAGCCTGCGCTGCCGCACTGTGTGTGTGTCACAGTGAATATTGTGTGCATTTGTGTGTTGGTTGTTCAGTGTGTTTACCTATGTAAGCGTCAGTCGTCTCTAAGCAGTTCTTTCCATTAGTGCCGTTACAGACTCATTTTCAATCGGCTACTTTTTCCACTTCATATTAAGTAGGCAACTTTTCATTTGAGTTTCAATTGGCTAGTCCGTCAAGCCATCTCCCACTAGAATGAAAGATATGCATCTTCTAGTGATCTTTTGATAGGATAGGTGCCTGTCAGTCACAAAGCGAGCAATGACAGGGAAATGCAGTCTGCTGTCTGTCCCGCCTCCCGGTACAATTTGTGCTCACTGTGGTTGGTTGCAGTCAGATTTCTTTACACAGAGGGAGAGAGCATGGTGGTTGTGAATTTTCACGTCCCACGTAATGTAAGTGGTAATGATGAGTCGAAACCCACTTAGCCAAGTTATTGTTTTCTGGCAGATTCATTTATTTCTTTTATTTTGCGTGTTTCACATAGCCAGTCACGCGGAGTCGTGGCGCATTGGCTATTTAATGTGCGTTGATTGACAACTGAACAGCAGGTGTTGACTAGTTTATAAAAGGTGTCGAACTGTCTTGAATAAAGTCTCCTGTATCCCTTTGCCATTCATAAATCCTGGAACGTGATTATATGTCCGTGGTATCGCATCAGACAAGTAAACCGAAGGACTTTCCTAGGTTTCCTTTGCTAGGATGTCGGCATTTGCCAGATGGTGATTCTAAAGTGAGTGACTCTGGTCTCGTCGGTCAGTGTAGCCTACCCAATGGCATCTTTGAGAGAGTCTGTCATCTGACTCCCTTATTTGCATAGGCTACTGGTAGGCCGAGTCTTTTTGGAGATGATCTACAGGTAAATTGTGAAAACATTTGATGAAGATGGTGAACCATCACTGCAGGGACGTTAGGTGTGGAGAGAAGCATTCTGGTCCAAATATGATAATTAGGGCCCCCTCACGGAATCCAGGCATTTAAAACAATTCAACAATATTCAATCATTTATTGACCTTAGTAGGGAATTAACTAAATGTATTGAAAATGTATTCATTTGCCCAAGATTATCATAATACATGAACAGAATGCAATACCACAACACATTTTTCTACTCTGGGAGGTAAACTCGATAATTTGTTCAATAATTTCGCTGTGTATTTCAGATAGAATCAAGGTATTAGACCATAGGTCGATCACCAAATATTTCTGTAGAAAAGCCAACGAACGATAAAGGCTTGCGCTCCTTTTTAAAATTGTGTTGAGCTGTTGCCGGTAGGTGCACTTGATTCAAAAGTCCTGCGCACTGGGTAAATCTTCCCGTGAGACAAACTCCGGCGGACCGGTGTTGTGCCGAAAATCTCCCCCCTGCCTGAATCCCCCTCTTCGCGTTCTTCATTTCTGCGACTTGCTTGCTAGTTGAGATTTATGCTTTTCACTCCGTTGTCAGTTCAGCCTACATTTCACTGATCTTAGTAGTTTTCTGTTTGGCTATTTGTTTTAAGTGTATGTGGCGGTTCTAGCTTGTATGGCGCCCTGTACCTCCCTGGGCGGCTGCCCATGTCGCCCGTACCTAAATCCGCTACTGATTTTGTTTTAGCCTATAAATAAATCTCTTAGCCAAAATTCGTCATCTCTTCCATGTCTGAAAGTGTAAGGATAATAATACATTAACATACATTAATTATTCATTTCGGTTTCCTATCCTGATGTGAAGTTTGTTCTATAGAAAGTATTTGACTCTGATGTGTATCACAGAAAGTATTTGACTCTAGCCACAAAATTAAGGAGATTAGAAGGGGTGGGGGAATTTTCGGCACAACACCGGCAAATCTGTGACTAAATCGAGTGCATCTACTTTGCTGCCCAATCAGTTAGCTCAAATCACCGTGGCTAGAGCTTCCATGACCCTGGCCACAGCCAAGTTTAATAGGCTAGTAGCCTACGTCAGATTTAATCACTTTTAAAACCATGACCACAGAGAGAATGTCAACGAATACAACAAAGAGCTGCTGTTTTTATGAGTGAGCACTGTCACTGTTTTTAATTCATCACTATTACAAAACGTGCTTCTCCGTACTTCCGCTCGGGCTGCAATGCATGAGTAGCCAAGTATCGATAGCCCTGCGTTTTATTATTATTAGCAGCTCGTCGTGTCGATTTTAATATCGAGGAATATTTCACTTTCTCTGGTCACAGGAACAACATGAATTTGTGCATGTGGGAGATGCAGTGCGACTCGAGTTTCGCCATCAGGTGGAAGACGGTGTCCCCTCTGGTCAGTCTCGCCGGAGGAAAGGAAGGAGAGAGCAGGGACCGTGAGAGGCGGTTGGGAAAAATAGTTTTGAACAGTCATCCAACTCTGAATTCCAAGTCGGAAACTCGGGCATCTTTCTAGAGCTCCGACTTTTCTACCTGAAGATCAGTGACGTGGTGATTTGACCTCGTTGACCATCAGATGCAGGTACCATCAGTCCAGTAAAGTAAAAAAAAAATATATATTTCAATTCATGCTCAGTGCCTCACAAAAGCTAAACCAGCTTATCTATTTTTTTTAATCAAAGCTCAGGTTTTGAAATATAATATGGTCTGATTAACAATATTGGCAGGCCAATCATATGCTATGATAATATGTTATGCAATTTGCCCAAACCTCATTCCTACAAAACTGTTTGTGTCAGGTTAATGTAAAAAGCAGTAGATCTCAGCTTGTTTTTTGACTACAAAAGTGATCTTGACTTGAAAAGGTTGGTGACCACTGTATTAGACTGAGGCCATCCAAATAGAACTCCTGGCTGGCTACTCTTTCTGTTTGCCTGGCTACTCGATGTAGTTGTGGAAAACACTGCTCTTTGTGTTTGTCTGCGCTGTGAGTCAGTATGTGTGTGTTTGTATTGTGTTCACTTATGTACCTCTCCGTTCCTGTCTAGGTCTGCGTCTGGCCCTAAGCAGCCCACCCAGACCACGCTAGGAAACCTGTTTGTGAAGGGATCTGGCCAGCCAGGCCAAGAGACTGGGGGAGATGGAGAGAGTGAGAGGGGGGCGAGAGAGGTTTAAGACTAGGGGAGATGGAGAGAGTGAGAGGGGGCGAGAGAGGTTTAAGACTGGGGGAGATGGAGTGAGAGGGGCCAAGAGACTGGGTAAGACTGGTGGAGGGAGTGAGAGAGGGCGAAGAGACTGGGTAAGACGGGGAGATGGAGAGAGTGAGAGGGGACAAGAGACTGGGTAAGACGGGGAGATGGAGAGAGTGAGAGGGGGCGAGAGACTGGGTAAGACTGGTGGAGGGGGCGAGAGAGGTTTAAGACTGGGGGAGGTGGAGGGAGTGAGAGGTAGCGAGAGAGGTTTAAGACTGGGGGAGGTAGAGAGAGTGAGAGAGGTTTAAGACTGGGGGAGGTGGAGGGAGTGAGAGGTAGCGAGAGAGGTTTAAGACTGGGGGAGGTGGAGGGAGTGAGAGGTTCCGAGAGAGGTTTAAGACTGGGGGAGATGGAGAGAGTGAGAGGGGTTTAAGACTGGGAGAGAGTGAGAGGGGGCGAGAGAGGTTTAAGACAGAGCACCAGTCTTATGTGTTTGATTGTTTTTTAGCCATGAAGTCTAACGAGGTGTCCTGCTGCTCAGACGACTTCAAGGACCTGTTATCCATGCCTACCCCGGGAGCCCTCCAACTGAAGAGACACCTCACCAAACCCCCAGGTAACTGCAAACCCATGAACACATTAGATGGGCCATCTGGAGACTAGAGAAGGAGAGCTTTAGAAGGAAAACTGTATTTTTTACCTTGGTGTGTTTTCTCCCTGCTTGTCAATGCGTTAGGATTACTGTATATCATCTTTCTCTCTTCTTCCACCTTCTCTCCCTTCCTCCCTCACTCCCCCAGGTTCCAAGGGCTCGGCCGGTGCAGGGGTCCAGTCCATCTCTGCCTCTGACCTCCTGAAGCAGCAGAAGCAGCTCTTAGAGACCCGAGGACGCCGGGCAGAGGAGATCCAGCAGAGGGTCCTCCAGACCTCAGGCAGGGCGGGGGTCCCCGGGGCCTCTTCCCCCATCTAGAGGGGCCCTCCTGTCCCCCAAATCTGCCTCAGATGTCCCCAGAACCCCACCGCCCCCCACACCCCAACACTGGGGAGGGGTTTTAACGAGGGAGATGATATCTTGTTTTTTGACCACACCCCTCCTCCGCCCCCGACGGCACACAGCCTATCAGCAGCCAAGGTAGGTGGTGCTTATCCTATCACATGCTTTCATGCTTGGTGTACACTGTTGCGCTGTTGATTTGACTGTAGAATGTGATGTCATTAAGACGCTTGAGTTCAAAGGTCACAGAGAGGTTGGAGGTTAAAGGTGAAGCTGCCCCTCTTCTCTCTAGCTGGCTGCTCTGAAGAAGCTGAGAGTGAAGGGGGCTGGGCTGGCAAAAGAAGACCCCAACGCTGTGACGAGGAAGAGGAGCAGCAGCACTGACGTCACCACCAGGGTGCAGAAGAACCTGTCCTCGCCCGATGGTACACACACAGAGAGAGCGTCCCTGTTCTTAACCATCCTCTGATCTGCCTCTGTACAGGTGAACATCTTGGGACCGAGGAGGAGGAGGAGCCAGCCCAGAAGAAGAGGCAGGAACAAATGGACTAGGTCCAATCAGGAGTTCAAGAAGATCCTCAACGCCAAGTCCTGCTACGGGCCGAGCTACAGGCGGTGAGTCAGCAATTCTGTAACCATAGCAGCCTAGTGTAACTGCTCCCTTCTCTGTGTAACACTGTAATGATTCCCCTTATCACTAGCCCAGTGTAATAATAGTTTTTCTCTCTTTAGGCGGAGTATCAGCTGCAGGAGTGCTACTTTGACCCCCTGGTGAAGAAGGAGGCGATGGAGGACAAGATGAGCAACATCAGAGAGCAGAAGTGTCGAGCCGTCAGCTGTAAAAGGTCCGTGTCCAATCACAGGTCTTATTCACTAGTGTCATCAGCTATCCTGCAGTTTAAATCACCAGTTAACCACCAAACCAACAGTTTTAGTCTGTTGAGTCAAAATCTACTCCATCGGGGATTTGAAACATCATCTTTCCTTTACGGTAGTCAGATGAAAAGCCAGATGAAAGATCTAAGGCATCGCAGTGCTAGCTGTGCCACTAGAGATTCTGGGTTCGAGTCCAGGCTCTGTCGCAGCCGGCCGCGACCGGGAGACCCATGCGGCGGCGCACAATTGGCCCAGCGTCGTCCGGGTTGGTAGAGGGTTTGGCCGGCAGGGATGTTCTTGACCCATCGCGACTGTGGCGGGCAGGGCGCAGTGCACGCTGACGCGGTCGCCAGGTGTACGGTGTTTACTCCGAGACATTGGTGCGGCTGGCTTCCGGGTTAAGTGGGCATTGTGTCAAGAAGCAGTGCGGCTTGGCTGGGTTGTGTTTCGGAGGACGCACAGCTCTCGACCTTCGCCTCTCCCGAGTCCGTACGGAAGTTGCAGCGATGAGACAAGACTGTAACTACCAACTGAATACCACGGAATTGGGGAGAAAAGGGGGTTTAAATGAAAAGCCAGATGAAAGCCCCATCTCCTAGCACCTCAGAACAACTAGCAATTTAGACCGGTACGATTAACGGTCCCAATGGCATGATAGCAGATCAGGCAGACTGCTCAGAATTCTAATTCACCTACTATCAACATTATTTAATCATCCTGTCAGAAATATATAACTGTCTTGTCTCCAGTGTAAGTACACATACTTCAAGCCTGCCATCGCTGTGTGGAGGAGAAGCATGAGCTGCAGTGGCACGACGCCACCAAACGCTTCTTCAAGTGCCTCTGTGGACAGAGAGCCATCGCACTGGACCGCCTGCCACACAAACACTGCAGGTGAGACATGTACACACACACGCTACAGTCGAGGCGCTCACTCTCAAACACAATGCAGGTCACGTGCTACTGCGTTCATCAGATATGATAATGCTGCGTTCTCTATTGCAGTCACTGTGGCCTGTTGAAATGGGAAAGAGACGGCATGTTGAAGGTAAGTGTCGCGTTTTAGTAGGTTTGGAGTTCAGATGGACCCAAAGCACTTCCTTCTCCCATCTGATTGGTCCTGGGTTTGACTACTACTTCCTGTTCCTGTCCACAGGAGAAGTCAGGGCCTAAGATAGCTGGGGAGCTGCTCGAGGTGACGAGCAGCCCAAGTTCCTCAACGGCCTGCTGTAGTCCTCAGTCACTTACAATCACCTTCATCATTGTCTTCATCATATGAAGCGACTGCTGCTGGTGCTATTGGACTTTCTTGTGTTATATTTATCTGCGTGTTGTAGAGTGCTTTTTAAATTTCCTTTTAATGTTTTTTTTTTTACTGTGGATATAATTTGAAGTTGATTATGGATTTTAAATTGCTGTGTTTTGAATGGATTCAATTGTATTTCCGAATGAGGAGTTTGTTGATCCCTCCTGCTGGCTTTGATGGGAATGTGCTGATTAAATCGTGCTGAGTAATTTACCAACCATCTCCTCCTTTTTCTGACTTGGGCTCGCTGAGAAAAAATTGTCTCCTGTGCTATATTGCGTCCTTACAGTCTGAGGGAGTTTTAGAGACACCCAAAATAGTAACAGGAGCTGGAGTAAGAGAAGATCAAGTACGTCTGAACTAGTTCAACTCCTCAACTTCTCTCTCTTCTCTTTCCCTCTCTGTCCTCTGCTCTCTGCCCAGTGCTGTCTAAAGTTACAGCTGTGGAATGTTGGTAGTCTCGCATGGAATCCCGACATTAATCTCAGTCTGATGAGTTCCCCAGCACTCACTCGCACACTTTCATTTTATCATCCCTTCTTCAGCTTCCCCTCTCTCTTTTCACTCGCTCTTTCTCTACCCTCCTTCAACTCTCTTTCTCTCACACACACATTTTATTCAGGTTATGAATCTAGGTGCTTAAGAATTCACCCCCTGATTTAGTGACACTTACTGTAACAGTGAGAGAAGCTCTATATATGCCAAAAAATGATTTTTTTCACAGCAGTACATTTTATTGGTGTGTGGTTCTGAATTACAGTTACAGGTTTCATAATTGTGATTACAGTTGGGTTACCATACAGAAAAGACTGTACAGTTTGATACACAGACAGATGTGAAAGATACACAGACCACACCAAACAGTACACCACACAGATACATGTACAAACCATAGAGATTGAAATAAGCATGCATAGAAACACACAACCAATCACGACAGCCTCCTTTATCAAACATGACCTGCCAGTCTAATAGTTTTTAATATAAATGTTACAAAACTGTTTTATCTACATAATACTACCATTTTAAATGATTGAGTTTAATAGTTTTGTACGTAAACCTTTTAACTCCTAGGTGAGTGATGTTTTGGCCACTGCCCATGGTCTTGTTATGTCCGTCTGATAGGCTAGGTGTCTTAAGTGGCACAGGGTCCTGCCAATCACAGGCTGGTGCACTATGTTCTGATCTCCTTGGCCTATGGAGCATGCTCACCAACCGCGGGGATAGCGGGGGTAGAGTCCATCATAGTGGAACTCACGCCACTGCTCTGTCTTCTCCCGTGTCCTCTCATCCTGCTCTGTGGATGGAGAGAGGCGGAGAAGGGAGCCGAGAGAGGGGAAAGGAAAGAGGGTTGAGGGTTTTTTGTTTGTGCCAACCTGCAGAGTGTAGAACGCGGAGGACTAAGAAAGTGTATTTCTGTCCTTCATGTGAAACACTTCGGTTTACTTATGTGGGAGAAAACACTTCCCAGTAACACAATAGGCACAAGAACTACCACAAACCCAACACATCCCTATACAGACGTGTGGTCAAAATGTTCAGGGCAGCACACTGTGTGAAAACTGTGATTAGACTCTGTGATTACTGCAGATAAATCAAGCTGTGGCGTTTACCACTAAGAGGTATAAGGGTCTGAGTTTAACCAAATGGGCACTTATGGTTTTAAACCTCATCTTTCGAACAGAGTTAGTCGGTCTTACCATCGCGCTCCTCTTCCACATAGTTCTCAAACTCGTTCCTCTGTTCGTCATAGTACTCCCTCCTCCTCTCATCAGCTGACAGCCTTACCCTCTGCTCAGCTACGGAGGGAGGGAGGAGGGGGAAAAGAGAGGGAGAGATGGAAGAAGGTGTTATGGTCACTAAGGTAGAGTGAGAGGTGTTGTCTTAGTTACGTAATGAACCTCAAAGATGTTTGGCGCCAAACTTCCAACCTGTCCTCACCTCACACTTTCCTCACGCCACACACTACAGGCAGTCCAACTCTATCACACAGTTTTTGGGAGAGATACTGTACCTGTAGCTTTATACACACACACACACACACACACAGAGGCCGGTGCTGTATACATTGGACACTAGCCCTCATTGGGGTACTCACAGAAGTTTTAAGGTGACATCACAATATTTTGGAGTACACACACACACTGAATAGTGGGTTGTTTTCTTACAAAACGGTCTGGTGGAATGAGGCTTTGCGGAATGGAAACTTTCTCAGGTACTAGACTTACTGGTTGGGTTCGCTATCTCTCCCTCTCTGTCTGATTCAATTCAAAGGGATTTATTGGCATGAGAAACATATATTTACATTGCCAAAGCAAGTAAAATAAACAATCAAAAATTAACAATAAACATTACAATCACAATTTTCTAAGGGATAGACACATTTCAAATGTCATATTGTGGCTATGTACAATGTTATAATGATGTGAAAATAGTTAAAGTACAAAAGGGAAAATAAATAAATATTGGTTGTATTTACTGGTTGCCCTTTCCTTGTGGCAACAGGTCACAAATCTCTCTTTCTCTCCCTCTCTCCGTCTCTCTGTCGTCGTGGCTGCAGACCTGCTCACGTGTGTTACTGTAACCCAATGACCAAGTTAACAGACCTTTCCATTATCCTCCTCAGGTTTCTTCTCTTTCTTTTCTCCCTCTCATTTCCTCTTGTTCTCTCTCTCTCTCTGCACTAGAATGGTTAATTGGTCCACACATTCCTGTCTCAGCTCCTGCAGTGCCTTCCATTTTACCTGCGCATCACTCCACTAACACGGTCACAACAAAGTCGTATACACACATACACACACATTCACACATACCCTCATGCACACGCACACACACACACTTCTCTCCCTTCTCTCTCGTGCACACCCAGCGCCTTGGTGACTGGCTGGCAGGCGATATAAACAGTATTTTGAGAGAGAGAGAGAGGCTGCTCCATACTACCCTGTGACTCCTTTTGCTGCCTCCAGCCAGTGTGTGCGTGCGTGCGTGTGTGTGAAACAGATGGCTTCAAATGCTTTTAAGCTTTTGGAGCAGCTGCCAGCGATACACCTGTGGGAGTCTTCAGTCTGCCCTCAGAGTTCACAGCCATGACCTCAAACCACACCACCCAACATTTTAATCCACAGACCATAAAATTAATAGACTTTGAGTACACACACCCACACACACACACCACCAGTCTCTACAGAGTGCTGTAAACCTCCCAAAACAAACTGTCCATAATGGCACCAGCAACTTCAACCACATGCAAACACTACCATCATCAACCCGCATGCCCCCTGTCCTGCCCCTGCCCTGGCTCCATAGTAACGCCCCATAGTGACGGTAAACAGCCTCACCGAGGACCTCCGCCTCATGTTTGGCCGAGCGCCGACTACGCTTTTTGAAGAAGTTTGCTGCATCCGCCTCGGGCATGAAGACTCGCCGCGCTGACCCTGGGGGCAGAGGGTAGCAGGGAAGGGTCAAAGAGGGCCATTGGGGTCACTCGGGTTGGGAAGGGGAATGGAACATATGACACTCACCTTTGGGCTCTGCAGCTTTTCCCTCTCTTCCATCTCTCACCGATGCACTCCGCACCCCGGGGGAGACTGGGAAAGAGAGAGAGAGGTTTATGTCAATTTTACACTTGAGCTGATCAGCAAGGCCTCTTTCTAGAAGTTCTGCACAAGCACCTTTCAGAAAAAGGTCTCACCGTAAACATCAAACCTACACCATAAAAAAGTAAAAAAATGTCACCCTCCACCTCCTCTCCCACACCCTACCTTGACCCCCCCCAGCATGTCAACCCCTTATTGTGGTACTTACGTGTGAGGATGAGGAGGGTGGCGAGCAGAGAGAGAAAGACCAGATGAGTCCAGGACATGATGAAGAATACAGTGAAGCAGCGCTGCGAACAGTGAAGTTATGAACTGAGAGAGAGAGGGAGAGGCGAGGGAGGGAGAGGGGAGGGATGGAGAGAGTGGGTGTGAAGAGAAAGAGAAAGAGAAAGAGAGGGAGTTTTGGGGAAGGGGGACAGCTGGAATTTAATTTGCCTAGAGGAGGGGGCCATGAAATATAACCTGAGCCAGAATCTGTTGTCGTTACTGAAGAGAGACACTTAAGAACACACAAGAAAAATCTCCAGAGACTATATACAGGGGGGCACCGGTACAGAGTCCATGCGTGGGGGCACCGGTTAGTTGAGGTAATATGTACATGAAGGTACAGTTATTAAAGTGACTATGCATAGATGACAACAACAGAGTAGCAGCGGTGTAAAAGAGGGGGAGAGGAGGAGGGGGGGGGGGGGCAATGCAAATAGTCTGGGTAGCCATTTGATTAGGTGTTCAGGAGTCTTATGGCTTGGGGGTAGAAGCTGTTTAGAAGCCTCTTGGACCTAGACTTGGTGCTCCGGTACCGCTTGCCGTGTGGTAGAAAAAAGAACAGTCTATGACTAGGGAGACAATTTTAAACAAATAAACAAATAAACTCAGCAACAAAAAAAAATCCCTTTTTCAGGCCCCTGTCTTTCAAAGATAATTCGTTGTAAAGGGTTTAAACACTGTTTCCCATGCTTGTTCAATTAACCATAAACAATTAATGAACATGCACCTGTGGAACGGTCGTTAAGACACTAACAGCTTACAGACGGTAGGCAATTAAGGTCACAGTTATGAAAACTTAGGACACTAAAGAGGCCTTTCTCAAAAGAAAGATGCCCAGGGTCCCTGCTCATCTGCGTGAACGTGCCTTAGGCATGCTGCAAGGCGGCATGAGGACAGATGTGTCAGATGTGGCCAGGGCAATAAATTAAAATGTCCGTACTGTGAGACGCCTAAGACAGCGCTACAGGGAGACAGGATGGACAGCTGATTGTCCTCGCAGTGGCAGACCATGTGTAACAACACCTGCCCAGGATCGGTACATCCGAACATCACACCTGCGGGACAGGTACAGGATGGCAACAACAACTGCCCAAGTTACACCAGGAATGCACAATCCCTCCATCAGTGCTCAGACTGTCCGCAATAAGCTGAGAGAGGCTGGACTGAGGGCTTGTAGGCCTGTTGTAAGGCAGGTCCTCACCAGACATCACCGGCAACAACGTCGCCTATGGGCACAAACCCACCTTCGCTGGACCAGACAGGACTGGCAAAAAGTGCTCTTCTCTGACGAGTCGCGGTTTTGTCTTACCAGGGGTGATGTTCGGATTCACGTTTATCGGAATGAGTGTTACACCGAGGCCTGTACTCTGGAGAGGGATCGATTTGGAGGTGGAGGGTCCATCATGGTCTGGGGCGGTGTGTCACAGCATCATCGGACTAAGCTTGTTGTCATTGCAGGCAATCTCAACGCTGTGCATTACAGGGAAGACGTCCTCCTCCCTCATGTGGTACCCTTCCTGCAGGCTCATCCTGACATGACCCTCCAGCATGACAATGCCACCAGCCATACTGCTCGTTCTGTGCGATTTCCTGCAAGACAGGAATGTCAGTGTTCTGCCATGGCCAGCGAAGAGCCCGGATCTCAATCCCATTGAGCACGTCTGGGACCTGTTGGATCGGAGGGTGAGGCCTAGGGCCATTCCCCCCAGAAATGCCCGGGAACTTGCAGGTGCCTTGGTGGAAGAGTGGGTTAATATCTCACAGCAAGAACTGGCAAATCTGGTGCAGTCCATGAGCAGGAGATGCACTGCAGTACTTAATGCAGCTGGTGGCCACACCGGATACTGACTGTTATTTTTGATTTTGATCCCCCCTTTGTTCAGGGACACATTATTCCATTTCTGTTAGTCACATGTCTGTGGAACTTGTTCAGTTTATGTCTCAGTTGTTGTATCTTGTTATGTTCATACAAATATTTACACATGTTAAGTTTGCTGAAAATAAACGCAGTTGACAGTGAGAGGACGTTTCTTTTTTTGCTGGGTTTATGTCATGCAGAAGAGAGGGATGAAGGAGAGAGAGAGAGAAGGATGAGAGAAAGGGACGTATAGGAGAAGGAGAGAGCGAGTGATAAGGAGCAGAGGCAGAGATTGACTTTCATTACACCTCCCAAATCATAAGGGTGTCACTGATCTAAATGACCATGTAAGAACCACAGGTGTGTGTGGTCTGCTCCGGGTTACTGATCTGAGGTCAGTTCAGGCCAATGAGGACACTTCTTTCATCACTGTCCAATCCGTGACCAGGGTCTCGTTGGAGATGTCAAAGCTGCTTTTGTATTCGTCAGTTTGTACATGTGAAGATGTAATGTGTGTTTTAAGTTTTCAACTCTGATGTTTTCGCTGCTTGGAAGACTTGTAGACCAGGAGACTCTTAAGGAGGAAATACAGATGGGGATTCAAATGTGTTTGTCTGTGTGTTAACTTGCTGTGTGTGTCCATCTGTTGTATTGTGTGTGTAGATGCATATGTTTTTCCCCTGAGGAGAAGCTGGTGTGTGTGTTTCGTGTTGATGCATGCCAGCCTTGCCAGGCCTGGGCATATACAAAGCAGCAGAGCCCATTCGCCACTCTGGTATGGATGATCTCAGTACTGTGCATTGCCCCGATGGGCACAGCTCCCATAAGTTACAAACAATGTGCTATACCCTCCACAGGAGGTTGGTGGCACCTTAATTGGGGAGGACGGGCTCGTGGTAATGGCTGGAGCAGAACAAGTGAAATGGTATCAAATACATCAAACACATACAGCTGAAGTCGGAAGTTTACATACACTTAGGTTGGAGTCATTAAAACTCGTTTTTCAACCACTCAACAAATGTATTGTTAACAAACTATAGTTTTGGCAAGTCGGTTAGGAAATCTACTTTGTGCATGACACAAGTCATTTTTCCAACAATTGTTTACAGACAGATTATTTCACTTATAATTCACTGCATCACAGTTCCAGTGGGTCAGAAGTTTACACACACTAAGTTGACTGTGCCTTTAAACAGCTTGGAAAATTCCAGAAAATTATGTAATGGCTTTAGAAGCTTCTGATAGGCTACTTGACATAATTTGAGTCAATTGGAGGTGTACCTGTGGATGTATTTCAAGGCCTACCTTCAAACTCAGTACCTCTTTGCTTGACATCATGGGAAAATCAAAAGAAATCAGCCAAGACCTCAGAAAAAAAATGTAGACCTCCACAAGTCTGGTTCATCCTTGGGAGCAATTTCCAAACGCCTGAAGGTACCACGTTCATCTGTACAAACAATAGTACGCAAGTATAAACACCATGGGACCACGCAGCCGTCATATCGCTCAGGAAGGAGACGCGTTCTGTCTCCTAGAGATGAACGTACTTTGGTGCGAAAAGTGCAAATCAATCCCAGAACAACAGCAAAGGACCTTGTGAAGATGCTGGAGGAAACAGGTACAAAAGTATCTATATCCACAGTAAAACGAGTCCTATATCGACATAACCTGAAAGGCCACTCAGCAAGGAAGAAGCCACTGCTCCAAAACCGCCATGAAAAGCTAGCCTACAGTTTGCAACTGCACATGGGTACAAAGATTGTACTTTTTGGAGAAATGTCCTCTGGTCTGATGAAACAAAAATAGAACTGTTTGGCCATAATGCCCATCGTTATGTTTGGAGGGAAAAGGGGGAGACTTGCAAGCCTAACAACATCATACTTCCAAAGTTGTGGCAAAATGGCTTAAGGACAACAAAGTCAAGGTATTGGAGTGGCCATCACAAAGCCCTGAACTCAATCCTATAGAAAATTTGTGGGCAGAACTGAAAAAGCGTGTGCGAGCAAGGAGGCCTACAAACCTGACTCGGTTACACCAGCTCTCTCAGGAGGAATGGCCCAAAATTCACCCAACTTATTGTGGGAAGCTTGTGGAAGGCTACGTGAAACGTTTGACCCAAGTTAAACAATTTAAAGGCAATGCTACCAAATACTAATTGAGTGCATGTAAACTTCTGACCCACTGGGAATGTGATGAAAGAAATAAAAGCTGAAATAAATAATTCTCTCTACTATTATTCTGACATTTCACATTCTTAAAATAAAGTGGTGATCCTAGCTGACCTAAGACAGGGAATTCTTACTAGGTTTAAATGTCAGGAATAGTGAAAAACTGAGTTTAAATGTATTCGGCTAAGGTGTATGTAAACTTCTGACTTCAACTGTAGTTTCCTTGTGTTTGATGCCATTCCATTTGCTCCGTTCCAGACATTATTATGAGCCGTCCTCCCCTTAGCAGCCTCCACTGACATTACCCTCATATGAACTCACACAACTTATTCACACACAAATGGTAAGTCTGAAAAAATATCGGAATGTAACTTTGGCATCAGTAAGGGTAGTTCCTTCCCTGTCAAGATGTTTATGGTCTAGTTTCCTTTTTTTCAGACCTGGTTTACGACCTTTCACCCCAGGTGTGTGATGGTTTGTGAACCTTGCGGTGAGTGTGATGCAAGGTGAGTGTTTTTGTTGTACCTTTCTCATAGACATAAACATATACACACACACTGACACATACCTGTGTGTGTCTGTGATTGGCAAGCAGACAAACTCAAATGAAATGTTATTTGTCACATGCTTCGTAAACAACTGGTGAAAATAATCATGAAAATTAAATAAGATTCTTGTATGGCAGAAGAAGATTATTTGTTCAAAAACATAATAAGTCATCTAATAAGGGTCTTGTAAGATTTTGTAGGTTTTTCCTTACATGTCAGTGGTGTATTTGTATATGTGTTATGTGACATACACATGAGTCATCTATGAATATTGTAAGAAAAGTGTATGTTCTGAGAATCTAACCTCTACAAAATAAATGCTTTCCTTGTAGGTTTCACAAGTCAGCGTATAAAAAAACATGACAATTACTATGAGAGAAATATTATATTTGTATGTACATTTTTCAGGTGTGAGTTTCCATGGTTAGGGCTGTGCAGCACCTCCTACTGGACAGCTGATCTATCTACAGCTATCCCTTCAGTCTCCAGTCCAGGGTTTTTACCAAGCCCTGAACTGCTTAACTTTGATATTTGTCACTGACTACTACTGGACCAATGTGCTGTCGTGAGAATGATTGTTGAGATATCTCCACTTAATAACGAAATAGATTCACTGCTGCTATTAAAGTTATCCCCCCTCCTCTTCCTCCTCTTCTCCCTCTCCTCCTCTTCCTCCTCCTCGTCTTCTCTCCTCTCCTCCTCCTCATCCTCATCCTTCCCGTCCTTCTTCTCTCCTCTCCCCCTCTTCTCTCCTCCTCCTGCTCCTCCTCCACGTCCTCCTCCTCTCCTCCTGTCCTTCTCTCCTCTTCCTCCTCTTTTTCTCCTCTCCTCTCCTCTCCTCCCCGCCTTCTATCTTCTTCCTCCTCTTGTCTTCTCTCCTCATGTCCTCCTCTCTCCTCCTCCTGTCCTCCTTCTCTCCTCTTCCTCTTCTTCTCTCCTCTCCTCCCCCTCTCCTCCTCCTCTCCTCCTTTTCAACAAGTGTCACATTGCATGCGTCAATGACGTCAGACAGTGTTATACAAGTGCTTTGAAATGTGTATGTCCCATATATGTGAGATCTTACAAGGCTTAGCTTACATGTCTCTTGTATGTTTTTTTAATATAATACATGCAACATTTCTGTTGTCTAAATGTTAACCACCCATATAAGTGAGATATTACAAGAATATTCTATGAGTCTTGTTTGTGTATTGTGTATTACTGACTAGAACATATAAGAATCTCGTTAAATTATTCTATATCTTTTCCATATGGGCAAGTGGTGATGCAGCCAGTCAAGATGCTCTCAATGGTGCAGCTGTATAACTTTGTGAGGATCTGAGGGCCCTGAGAGCTGAATAACTTTTACTGTTTCACATTCAAGCTTCAAGGTGAAGTTCAGATGTTTTTCTTCATTCCTCTAAAAGGAATCTACCTTCAGTATCTATGTAGCCACAATAATGACAAACAGCCAGACCACCTCCACAAATACTGCAAAAGACATCATGCAGTTTACTATAATGTAGTAACTCGAGGACGCCACCTTGAGGACTGTTTATGCATTTACATAAACACATGCAGGTGTCTATGTATTGGAAAAATCAAGAAGAGAAGGCAATGTTAAGACTGAAGTAGGAAACTGAGCAGAGGAGTCTGTCCTTGGCTTTTGTTTTTCTGAGTGAATGAGTGGCTAAGAGACTGTGTGAGAGTCTCTTAGCCACTGACACACACACACACACACACACACACACACACACACACACACACACACACACACACACACACACACACACACACACACACACACACACACACACACACACACACACACACACACACACACACACACACACACACACACACACACACACGGGCAGTCCTCAGATGTTTTCTTTGGTTCCACAGGAGAGACATCAGCCCAAGTCAGGAAACATCTCAGCCTCCATTTGAAAACACAGGGCAAACGCTTCCTCACACACAGGAACTCTCTTTCCTTCACACACAGGATTTATATATCACTTGCCAGGTATCCAGACTGGTGCTGTATATGGAAATTGGAGTTGGACGCTATTCATCTTAATTGTAATGCTCTTTCTCATCCCCCTATCCCTGATCTCATCAGTCTCATCCCCCTATCCCTGATCCCCCCCTCCCCCACACCATTCTAAGAACTCTACCTCCCCCCAACACTATGTCTGGATCTGGGACAAGGCGGGACACTGGGATTGCACGTGTCTCCACGGTGATGGAGATTTCACAGCGCTTTAGCTGCTGAATATTCATGAGGCCTGGGGCTGGGGGGAGGAGCTGGCTGGGAGTGTGTCTGGAAAGCAGATTGGGTCGAGGGGGTTTAGGTTAAACACGTCAGATTTAGGGGATCAAGAATGGTCTCCGAGGTGGTGTGTGTGTGTGTGTCTGGGATGTGGCACAAAGGAGTGAGGAAACCAAGAGAGTATCTCACCATCCTCACTAGAACTCCAAGGAACAGATGATAAAGAGAATGAAGCAATTGATTCTGAGTCCGTTTATTGTCAGTTACATCAACAATAATGAAAGGAAATCACATAAACTAATTCACAAACAAAGTACTCATTACAAACTCATTAAAAGCAGCATAGATTTGATTGTTAAGGCGGTGATGTAAAATACACCTAGGATTCTGTTATATTGAGGCATCAAGGTTACTGGTATTTCATGGCGGACTGGTCTACAAAGCGACACCCTGAGTACCTGGTTTCCAAAGTGTACTAAAACACACTCATATTCATAACAGAAATAGCCTCCTATTCACCTTCATCCACTCACATCTCGTACACACTCTCTTTCTCCTAGTCTATCACGCTCTCTCTCTCTCACACATTCTACCTCTGCTCCTCTCACTCCAGTCCACCACACAGTAAGTGCTTTATTGTCAGGCAGAAGATGGTCACTTCAATCAATGCTTAACTGTGCAATTAACATCCCTTTAGTTTAATATATATATTATATATAATATACAGTCATATCTAACTGACAGGAAACAGTCCACCTATATCAATGGTTCATTTTCTTCCCCTCATGTGTTAAACTGTGGAATACCGCAGGGCAGCTGCCTTGGGCCACTTCTCTATTTAATATATACCAACGACCTTCCCTATGCCTTAGCTGAAACTCAAGCTACTATATTTGCAGATGATACTACAATTTATGCAGCAAGCTTTACAAGGAGATTTGGAGAATATCAGGGAGTGGGTTTTCCAAAACAAACTTGTTTTAAACACCAAAAAAACAAAGTTATGTTGGTCTATTCCACTAGGAAAAGGCCAAAACAGCATGGGATACAATTAAGTATGGGAGGAGTACAAATTGAAGAAGTCGCAGAAACCAAACTATTGGGAGTGCAGCTAGACAACTACTTATCATGGTCGTCTCAAATAACTAATCTAATATATAAATGTAAACTATTTAAATTATTTTAAAATGATTTAAATATAATACATAGAAATATTGTGGGACTATAGTAGATGAAGAATCAATATTTTTTATATTGAGTATTTATTGGGTCATTATGTTAGTATATTATGTATGTTTGTAATAGTGTGTAATATGTGAAAATGTGTTCGTATTATAAATTGTATTTTAATGTTTAAGGACTTGGAAGATTAGTCCAAATGGGGACTAAAAGAGATCAAAATCAAATCAAATATGTTAAACACACCCGGCAAACAGCCCTGAATGGACTCTTGGACACTCACTCTTGCCCAACGAATAAATTACTCCCGTCAATGAGTCTCATCTTATTGGCTGGTGGATTAGACAACTTTTTCAATCTCCTTTGATTGGCAGGTTGTTAGTGGTGAGTGACCGTCACACTGTGGTGGGCGGGCTCTCTCACAGATTGGTCCTATCCCCTTGCACCAGACGGCCCCTTACAGCCCAGGTATCCTATACCACACACAAAACAGACAGTGTTACACACAGCACACTGTTACCCACAGTTTATTAACAATGTGTTTGATGTATACTGTATCACTACTGCAGAGATGTGATGTACCTCAAATGTGACGTCATTAACAGCATATTTCCTGGCTGCGATCTCTTTCACCTCCTGGCCTATGTTCTCCTGGGTGGTTCCCCTCACGTCAATGTAATAGGAGTCAGCACTGGCATAGTGGCAGGAGATGGCCTACACACACACACACACTTCCATGATTTCGGGATCCTAGAATGGTTAGGTATCTATGGCTTCCAGAGTGTTTTTCAGTGTTGAGTGTGATACCTTGCGGAAGCCCTGCGTCTGGTTCATTCCAGATCCATGGATCAATAGAGGGTGGAAGAACACTGTGTCTCCTTTCTCCATCTCCAGGTGCACCCTGGGATGATTGGGGTCGTGGTCACGGATACCGTGGTACATCTTATTGACCCCGCCCTGAGGAAGAGGAAAGGGAAGTGATGTCACAAGATCTAGTGGGGGTAGTCGTGCTTGTTGAGGATGCAGGTGTGTGTGTGTATCACCTCCCACTCTGGGTAGTCGTGTTCTTTGAGGGTGCCGTGGTGAGAACCAGGAAGGACCACCAGACAGCCGTTCTGGCGGTGAACCTTCTCCATGGCGGTCCAGGAACACACAATACGGTCCGCCGGACGGAATGGAAAATAATGCAGGTCCTGGTGCATGGGGTGGCGAGATGTCTTATTACCTGAGATAGATCACACACACAAATAAACATACATTACATAGACAGGCTCTCTGTTTTCACTCTCTAGAACAGCGGTGGGCAACTCCAGTCCTCGAGTCCCTGATTGGTGTCACACTTTTTCTGCATACCTAGCAAACACAGCTGATTCATCAAATTGCATTCTAAACTGAAGATCATGATTAGGTGATTGGAGTCAGGTGTGTTAGCTGGGGCAGAACGGTGACACCAGTAATGCCCTCGAGGACTGGAATTGCTCACCCCTGCTCTAGAAGGTGTGTCTATGTGTGTCTTTCTCGATAAGGGTCAGTGTTAGGGGTTGAGGGTCAGGGGTTAGAGGTTAGATAAGGGTCACACTGTTCTGTACCTGTGTCTGGGGGCTTGTTGATCAGCATGGTGTGCATGGCCATGATGTTGGGACCAGTGAAACACTCCACATAATTCAGGATCTGAGAAAGACAAAGACAAGTGAAATAATAAAAACTAGATGTGGGAAAAAAAAAGAAAAAAAAGGAAAGACTGTAAGAAGAACGTGTGTGTTCTGAGCTTGTGTGTGCGCTTGAGAGTGTGTGTGTGTGCATGAATGCGTCCGTGTCAGCCTGATCACTAGAAATAGACTTTGATTTC
Source organism: Salvelinus namaycush (assembly GCF_016432855.1). Taxonomy (NCBI): domain Eukaryota; kingdom Metazoa; phylum Chordata; class Actinopteri; order Salmoniformes; family Salmonidae; genus Salvelinus; species Salvelinus namaycush. The sequence goes on from NC_052344.1 coordinate 9,983,786, forward strand.
GGACGTTTGAAAAGGTCCTGAGAACGTGGATATCTATGCCTTCCTCGGCGCTCACCAAAAAATGTAATAAAAACGATTGCCTGGCACGAACTCGTGATGCGCGGAGACGAAGCGCTTTGCCCAGACCACTGCGTTACGGCAGTTCCCAATGCTCTAGCAAAAATAGATGTTCATCCAAAAGACGTCGAATTTCGATGGGAAACTATGAGATCTTGATGCAGTCCACGTGTGTGGGTCTATGTGTGTGTGTCCATGCAGTGTGTGTACCTGAGGCAGGCTACAGTAGCGGAATAACTCAGGCTCTTCCTGGAAGTCCTGCAGCTTGGAGATGGCCTTCTGGTCAGGGACGAACTCTGACTTGGCGATGGACACGTCCCTCATCACCACCAGCCCCGGGACCTGCACCTCCCGACGGCATATCCGCTCAAACGCCGCCCTGCCACACACACACACACACACACACACACACACACACACACACACACACACACACACACACACACACACACACACACACACACACACACACACACACACACACACACACACACTCAGTCCTTGTTCAGTGTAGCATCACTAATTAAGCCCAGCTGGTAAAGCCATATGGTACAGAGGAGCAGTGTTCTAGTGTTCTGCTGGTGAACCATGCTGCATGTGGGGTCAAAGACAGGGGACACATTGAAGCGCTGGTGGAGACAGTCAAGTCAAGTGATCTTCAGGCATTCTTCTCTTCTGTGGTCTTTTTGTACTTTCATCGTTGCACATTCTTACGCTAGGCGCCTGTTTTTTGTTTATCTAGTGTTATCCTTTCAGTAACATCTGAGACCTTTCTGTTGTCTCTCTCATGGTGTTGTGGTCTTACCTGAATCTGTCAATGTCCTCCCCAGACACCAGGCCCTTGATAAGGAGGAACCCATCCTCCTCATAGGAGATTCTCTGCTCAGTGCTCAGCAGATCATTGTCAAAGGAATACCTGGATACAGCAAGTGAATGACAGTGTGATAAACGCTTATTAGACTCTGTGCCTGACAGTGTGATAAACGCTTATTAGACTGTGCCTGTGTTACAATGTGTTAAGATACAGAGTGACGGTAACTAAAAGTTGAATGAACTACTGAGATAGATGATCTCAGCATTGTGTAATGTACACAGTAAGTAGGGCAAGGGTCAGTACCTGTACTTTTAGACGGTCCTGATATAAGGCCATTGACATAGTCAAAAACAGCCCAAATAGGAGATTGATGTGTCACTTACCTCAGTGCTTGTGGTTGATAGTAGGTAACGTTTTGGCCAGAGGTAGATGCTTGCTTTATGCAATGAATTAAGGCCATACATGAATGATGTCTTATAACAAAATAGTTATTTGTAGCTATTACACATTTATGCAAGCTATGTCATACCGTTAATTATAAGAAGAAATCCAATTGTGAATACCTATAGCCTAATAGTTACAAGCGCGACTTTTACGCATACATAGCCTATAAGATAGTGTAGTCTTATATGGATAAATAAACACATTCACAGAAAATAAATACATTTTGCAATGTTATAGTTCCACTCGCAATGTTCAGTTCGCTCTGAAAAGGCCGGACAATTTACTCATGCCCCGGCCTGTCCTGCGAAGCTGTACCGACGCACAGTCCTTGAAAGTCGGTCAGAAATTCCAGCACCGCGCAGCCATGGAGAAACACACGACATTTACAGTAAAACAGTTGAAAAGGATACAACAAAAGAAGATGGTCGATCCAGATGATTCACGACCACTTTCAGTCTGTCTGCCGCTCGAGACATTTTGCAAGAATATATGTTTTATTCTGTATTCCCTTCGATGCGCAGACAGTCATATGCCCACTGTTATGTAGACCTACAGTATGCTGCTGCTGTAGGCTACTCTCCGACTAGGTCGAAGTCCACAAGTGAGAGTGACATTGACACACGCGCGCGCGCACACACGCACACACATGCACGTTTGTTTTACTATTCTTGTGTGGTAAAAACAATTTGGTCCCATTCAATATCCTATTTTCCCTTACACCTAACCGTTAACCTAACCTTCACCTTAACCCTAACCCTTACCTTAACCCTAAAACTCCCTAAACCTAATCCATAACCCTAATGCTAACCCTAATTGTAACCCTAACCCTTTTGGTCCCCACAAGGATAGTAACACACACACACACACACACACACACACACACACACACACACACACACACACACACACACACACACACACACACACACACACACACACACACACACACACACACACACACACACACACACACACACACACACACACACACACACACACTATGACTGAAATGAGCTCTGAGGCCAGGTTGAAATGAGGGAAAGCTTCAATGAATGGAAGCTTTCCCTCATTTCAACCTGGCCTCAGAGCTCATTTCAGTCATGGTGAACAACAACAACAACAACAACAACAAACAAGCAAACAAATAATTAGACACAAAACAATAAATACCACTCCTCAATCCCGTCAGATGGCAACCATCCGCATAAACCCACAAGACATGAGAGAATAAGACAGAGCATCTTTGTGACAAATGTACAAAACATGCAACAGATATAGTCTAATAACTGAATAAACTATTAGGGGACAGAGATCAACAGATATAGTCTAATAACTGAATAAACTATTAGGGGACAGAGATCAACAGATATAGTCTAATAACTGAATAAACTATTAGGGGACAGAGATCAACAGATATAGTCTAATAACTGAATAAACTATTAGGGGACAGAGATCAACAGATATAGTCTAATAACTGAATAAACTATTAGGGGACAGAGATCAACAGATATAGTCTAATAACTGAATAAACTATTAGGGGACAGAGATCAACAGACACAGACTCAAAATGAGAATTAATTCCCTTAGATTGAGTAATTTAAAAAAATATATAGGCCTACTTAAGTATCAAAAGTAAAAGTATAAATAATTTCAAATGACTTATCTTAAGCAAACCAGATGGCACCATTTTCTTGTATTTTGAATTTATGGATAGCCAAGGGCACACCAACACTCAGACATAATGTACAAAGGAAGCATGTGTGTTTAGTGAGTCCACCAGATGAGGCAATAAGGATGACCAGGGATGTTCTCTTGATATGTGTGTGAAAACAGACAATTTGACTGTCCTGCTAAGCATTCAAAATAGAACGAATAGTTTTGGGTATCAGGGAAAATGTATGGAGTAAAAAGTGCGTTATTTTCTTTAGGAATGTAGTGAAGTAAAAGCAGCCAAAAATATAAATAGTAAAGTAAAGTACAGATACCCCCAAAAAACGACTCAAGTAGTACTTAAAAGTATTTTTACTAAGTAATTTGCACCACTGATTAATAGGCCTAGTTGTCAGGGAATGTAGGCTATGATTTATCTGGGTCGTAGGCCTACTGCAGGAGGCGCTACAAAACTACTCATTGAATGAAGGAAGGGCCATATTGGTGCTGGTAGTAGGCGGCCACCAATCGCATTCAGTTCATTTCCCCCCTCTCTCTCCATGTCAGCAGCAGCATAGGCGGAGGCGTCAGAATGCGGGCAGCCAAAGCTTGCAGCCCTACAGGTTCATCCACAGACACACTCCGTTCTCACTCCCCAAAAGCTCCCTGCTCGTCATAGAAGTGAGCTTTCGGAATCTGGTCTGTAATGTTTATCATTTGAATTTTGAAAACGGTGTTCATGTGAGAACATTCTGTACGGAATAATGTGAGCAAGAGAAAAGCAAGAAGTATACGAACTGTTTTTACGGGTGGGTGGAAAGACGGGCATCCGGCCTCCGAGGAAGCGCCCATCGAGGTGTGGAAGTCAGGTCGAAACAACGTACATCGTTTCTGGTAAGTAGCCAAATGTTGTGGCTTCATGTAGGTTTACAAGCACACTATCCATCAGAATGGCTACTGCAATGCCGCTTTGAAAGGACTAGAAACAATGTTGCCAGTGGGCAATGTTGCGTCGCCACAAGGGTCTGGTTGAGTTGACCAACTATTTTGCTCGCTTGTCAAAATAGGACTAGCTACAGGACACCTACTAATATGAGTTGTATTAACACAATTATATGTGTTGTTTAAATACCTTAGTGAGTGGTTATAATGGGCAATACCATTGTTGTCTATTTGCCTTCAGCCTATAGGCTACGCACCATTTGATTTTCAACACCATGTTGTCAACACCTTTTAGGCTATAACCCAGGAAAAGCTGAGGCTTGTAACGTTACATACAGTAGGTTATATTGAAAGTGCTGAGTAGAGTATAAATTGTGTAAATAGTCAATGCCTTGACCCATGTCAGTTAGATATATGTCATCACATTTTATACACAAAGAATACTTTCAGTGTTACACTGGCTTCGTTTGTTTTTGCCAATTTTATGTTTTATGTTTTGCTGTAACCTGTCTGAACCGTTAAAATACAAATGTATTATAGGCCTTGCGGTCCATAACAGGTGTCGCACATTGTAAGTTTCTGTCAAATGTGCATATATGAAACTGATTGGCTAATGTGTACAATGTTAACAATGAATGTAAGGTTGTTCGGCCAATAAGTTACAATTCACAGCGTATAGATGTCTGAACTAGGGTTACTGTAAGTGTTTAATAGTGATGATGAGGAATTGGTTCCTTAGACCACAGTAATACCTGGCACAGTATAATCTCAGTGTAGCACCCCTTGGCTGTGACTGCCTCTCAGGGAAACAATATCATGGTGGAAATGGATCAGTTCAGAGTCAGATTTCTCTCTGAAAACTATGCCACAAAGATACCAGGCAAGCAGACTGGCATAAGATACATCCCCCATTTAATGTCATACCTTGTTAGTGTAGTTGGTAGAGGCCAACATAGAGAATAATTGAGGTAACACATTCTGTCCAAATGTCCCTCTTTCCTATCCTATCGGCAGACCCAAACTTTGACAGGTGTGTGTGTGATTATGATGACACTCGTCCTCCGGTGCTTGTCTCATTGGAGCAGTGTTGTTTGACCTCTGACCCCTGTGATGTTTTTCCAGTGGTGGTGTAGCATACATGTCTGTCTGGAACATCCCTTAATAACTGTGCTTCTGGAGCCAATATGGCCCTGGGCTGAAAAATGCACCCACCCCTCCATCTATCCCCCCCAGTACTGCATGTGTCCAGCGAGTGTTTTTTCATCCACCATAGGTGTGTCTATGTGTGTCAAATCTTAGTAGTTGTCAGTTAGTTCTTGGCCAGAGGTATGTGTGTACATGCACTCAGGTTAGACTTAGCAGTTCCCTGCAGCTAGAATGACCCAGATCAGGGGTATGTAGGCAGGTTGTTCTAGCTGTGTGAAACCAATCCCTCAGGACAGGCTAATTATACTGACCCAAACCCTCATTTTTCTGTCCCAACTCTCTCTCTATAGTGCTACAGTGTAACCCTGCTGATAACACCATGCCAAGATAGCTGTGATATTGATCAGTCTCAGTGCTGCGAGGTGAAGTGCATGGAAGGATAACAGAGACAGAATCAGATTATATACAGAAGTGATGGTGTAATGGTGCTCTGTGAATTTCCTCTGTCATGACTCATGAAAGGGCTCACACTCATCCTCTCAGGTCCGATTGGATATGATCATGTCGAATATTCATGGCAGTTGCAAAGAATATCGTGCTGTACAGTCTGTCTTTTGCCAGCCCCCTCTCTCTATCGCTCTGTTTATTTAAATGTCTCTCTCTTGTCTCTCTCTGTCTCTCTGTGTGTGTGTCAACTCCCCTCTCTCCTCCTTTGACACCAGACTCTAAGGTGGTACCATCCTCTCTCTCCCTCTGTCTTTGGGAAGGTTCCTCTGTGAGTGTTCTTTTCACGGGACCCTCTGCCTACTATACCCACAGTGTCTCCCTGTCTGTCTGTCCGACAAATGTTCAATCCATATGTCAGTCTGTCTGCCTTCACATGCAAATCAGCAGATCACGTCTGAGGGAGAAGAGACGAGAGGAGATGGTCCAGCAGTGATGGAAAAAGTACTCAATTGTCATACTTGAGTAAAAGTAAAGATACCTTAATAGAAAATGACTCAAGTGAAAGTCACCTTGTAAAATACTACTAGATTAAAAGTCTGAGACTATTTGGTTTTAAATATACATAAGTATTAAAAGTAAAAGTACGAATAATTTAAAGGAATTGGGCTCCCGAGTGGCGCAGCAGTCTTAAGGTACTGCATCTCAGTGCAAGGGATGGCACTACAGTCCCTGGTTTGAATCCAGGCTGAATCACATCCGGCTGTGATTGGGAGTCCCATAGGGTGGCGCACAATTGGCCCAGCGTTGTCCGGGTTTGGCCGGGGTAGGCCGTCATTGTAAATAATAATTTGTTCTTAACTGACTTACCTAGTTAAATAAAGGTTCGATAAAAATAAAATACAAATATTAAGCAAACCAGCACAATTTTTTTACATTTATTTATTTACGGATAGGCAGGGTCACACTGCAACACTCAGACATCATTTACAAACAAAACATTTGTGTTTAGTGAGGCCGTCAGATCAGAGGCAGTAGAGATGTTCTCTTCATAAGTGTGTGAATTTGACCATTTTCCTCTCCTGCTAAGCATTCAAAATGTAACGAGTACTTTTGGGTGTCAGGGAAAATGTATGGAGTAAAAAGTACTGAATTTTCTTTAGGAAGTAGTGAAGTAAAAGTTGTCAAAAATAGAAACCCCCAAAAATAGTAGTAGTACTTTAAAGTATTTTTACTTAAGTACTTTACACCACTGGGGTCCAGACTATTCTCCCTATATGAACATGTTAACTCTGGTGGGGGGGAGAGCATTAACAGAGAAATGCCCACAATGGCAGTGCACACATTCACACTGCAGATGTGCTAAAGTACGCACTATGCTCATTAAGTTCCTGTCTGCTTTGGGAGGGGGATATCTCACTGACAGGCTTACAGGTTAGAACACACTGTTGCCATTGACAACAGAACCAGGCGCTTTCTCTATTTCTATCCATCCCGATTTATGAGATATCTCTCTCTCACTCACTCACGCACTATCACATCAGGCCTTAATCTTGTGTTATGTAACTGTGTCTTGAGAAAGCTCATTGACTAGGGACGAGAGTTACAGCACACACCGTGCCCCACAGCCAGAACTGTAGCTAGCACTGAAAACATAGCTAACACCGTACTGAGGCATGAACAAGTGCGTGTTTATATGTGTATGCGGGCGAGAGAGCAAGCTGTACATATATTTTCCATGAATTTCTTCCTCTTTATTACTTGATTATCCTTGTGTGAATGTTCATGTGTGTGTCTCTGTGCCTGTGAGGCGTGCACGTCCCTACTCCTGCTCGTAGGATTATGTGGGGAGGAAGAGATGGATTGGGAAGGCAGGCTAACTGACACAGCCCTCTGCCTCTCCCCTCAGTCTGGTCAGACAAGGGTTAAACTGTTTGCCTGGACGTGTGGAATGTGACATCAGATTATCATTAGGGGCAATCAGATGCTTTCCCTCAGTTCCTGATTCATGAGAGGAGGACAGAGGAAGAGGAGGAGGAGGAGTGGATGCTGATGAAGACCCCCTTTTATCTGATGCCATGTGTCTTCGGGACATGGTGCTTTGTCATTGGGTGTATTTTGGGTCACGTAGCAATTATGTTTTTTTCCCGGGACAGTCTAATTGTAGGCTTGATAATGAGTGTAATTATTGCAGCCTGCGTGTGCCTCACTCCCACACAGACACATTTAGAGTCTTAGAACAGAGGTAAAGGAATGTACAGACGGCTGTAGAACTAACCAGAGAACAGCATTCTGTAAGATGGAATACACCGAGGTGTTACTTCTAACATTGCTTTTTTCCCAATTTCATAGTCACGTGCAGTATAGACAATATACATGACTAAGTATTGACAATACACCATTAAAGTGTAAAGGAGATCATTTGATGGGTGGCCATGCCTAAAACCTAATGACTTATTGGCTATCTCCACTTACGTAGCAGCTGCCTGTGTCCACCCCCTGCTGTGTGTGTGTGTGACAACAGTTGCCCAGCTCTTTTTCCCAGGCCTGCTTTAGAACATGGGTGACTGAATCAGTACAGCTATCGAAGGGAGGCGGAGGGGCAGACACATATGCACACATGCTGATTATGGAAGTTATGTCAGCCATGTAAAGAATGTGGAAGAGGGGTGGGCTTGTGTGTTTTGTATGGTGGGGAATGTGGAAGAGGGGTGGGCTTGTGTGTTTTGTATGGTGGGGAATGTGGAAGAGGGGTGGGCTTGTGTGTTTTGTATGGTGGGGAATGTGGAAGAGGGGTGGGCTTGTGTGTTTTGTATGGTGGGGATCATCTCGTTCTGTCTCTATTAATAGTTTGAAAGTGAAACTGAGGACGTTGTGGTGGAGATGGCTCAACTGTAAAAGGCATTCAGTGCAGTTGATTAGTGGTATGATGCGCTGACTAGTCATGGTATTTTAGCACTGTGTCAGCGGTTTTAACTGTTTGTGTCTGGTGTCCTGCTCTGCAAACTGATAGACTGTACTTTCAAGGTGTGTTACACGCACACTTCCTTGGCCTGCTATGGCGACAGAGCCGCAGCTTCCTTCCTGCTGTTCTATGGAGAGCGTTGAGGTCATATACAGAAATCAGCCGTTTATATCAGCCTGCAGTGTGTGTGTAGGCCAATAGTACAATACCAGTCTATTGTTATCTGGCTTTGATGTCATCTTATATGAATGGCTCTGGACTAGAGTTGATGTCCGTGGGTGTGTGTTCTGGTGGGAATGGGACGCCTTCTTCTACTGAGGGATATACTTTCTGTCCCCTGAAAAGAGTTTGGAGGGAGGCGTGGTGGGTTTTGAGGGGTTTCTGTATACGAGCCCAATGCCCCCCTTTCGTTGTCTGAAGAGGGGCATTGTGGGAACTGGAGCTGCCCTTTTGGAAGGAACCCAGGGTCTGATTAACACCACCCCGGTACCATGCACAGACCGGCACTGTGTGTGTGTGTGTGTGCTCACTCACACATTCTGTCTTTGTCCTATCTTTTTTTTCTCTCTCTCTCTCTCGCTCTCTCTCTCCCCCTGAGGAAACTGTCCCACCATGCGTTGCCCTGTGGGGGTAGAGACATTGGCTTGTAATCTGGAGATTAGAGCGTGGCATTGTCCGAGCAGCAGCAGACAGACGGATTATTCACACACACACACACACACACACACACACACACACACACACACACACACACACACGAACGAACAGTAGCACTCGTACACTAAGCACACCACAAATGCTGTACATACACACTTCACATACTGTACTCATTATACACACTCATAGGGAAATTCCCTGAAATAGACACATGCACAGAGTGACTGTGTCTAATACAGAGTGATGGTGTCCCGTTAGTCTTTCCTGTCTGCCATGCTGAACTAGTCATGGAGCTGTAATCTCCAACTAGCCTACTCTATACACAGACACACAGAGTAACATGACTTCAGCTACCATAACAGGACAACCCCTACCTTGTTATGTAACTTCACATAGTGGGGGCTAATGGGGCCTAGCACACTGTTCTGACAGGCATGTAGTTTACATTCCCTCACAGTGCTGTACAGACCCTCATATCCCAACCCGCATAGCACACAGTGACAGCACAGTGACAGCACAGGTACAGCAGAGTACAGAGTCAGTTGACTCTGGTTCACTAGTTCAGCTGACACTGTGGGGCTCTGGAGCTATAGGAAGTCAATGGAACCTTGTTAGCAAACGGACAAGAGGCTGAAGAAATTGAATCTAGCCGACGCTAAAGTTACATCACAAAAGGGGTTTGTTCTGTTATGGTACAGTAGCTGAACTCGTGTGTGTGTGTGTGTGTGTGTCGGACGCTGTATCTTGGTGCCGATTAGTCTCAGGACTCTTTTGAAGGGTCTTGGGTGGCAGGCTATGTGTGTGTTGAAGATGACACTTGTGCGCAGATAAATGATTAACATTGTGAACCCTTGGTCGTCCTGACTGCAAAGTGGGGTTAAAGTGGTATTGGGAGGCGGTAGTGAGCTACGGGGAAACATGGCTTGAGAGGCAGGCCATACTCATGAATGACTTCCTATCCTAGTCTCATTTTCTAGCCATTCTGCCTTCACAGCCAAATCAGAGGACATGGCGATAATGGAGAGAAAAGGAGACTAGCTGAAACTGTTGAGAGGCCTGAGCGGGAGGTGGGAATGTTTCTCCTTCTGACTTCCTAACCCTCACTCAGGTGACGAGGAATGTCACACCTGGAGCGACCGGGACAAAGACAGGAAGCACCACTGGCTGGTCCAGTGGGAACAGAACTGGGACCGTGGGACACAACAACCACCTGTGCTGGCCTGGGTGTCTCCGAAACGACCTCTAGGGGAACCTGGTGGGCACACCTGTTCTCTAGGGCTTTGTGGTTTAGAGTTGGGGCCTGGGGCAGGTCGTGAGAAAGGGGAGGATCAATAGGAAAAGAGAGATCAGGGAAAGGATGACAGTGGGAAGAAAATACAGTGAAGTGATAAACCATTCAAACATGCAAGGATGAAATAATTGATCTGCTCTTCATGTTGTTGGAAAACACTTCCAGATAACTTAGGCATTTTACTGCTAATGTTCACATCCATCTTGCGTGTGTGTTTGTGTGTGTCCCCTCAGTACATGTGTCCCTCCTATCTCTGTCCTGTGGAATGGGAACTATTCCAGCTGTTCCTTGCGAAGAGGAAGCCCGTGTTTTGGGACACACTCGCACGTTCCCTGTTGTGCTCCTCTGGCTGGCTGTCCTGAGTCGTCCGGAAGCAGCTCGTTAGCCATCATTAGTGTGGCATGGCTTTAAAGGAGAAGAAATAGCAAGATGCGTAACTGTAAAGCTGAGAGGGCTGGTGGGAGGAAGGTGCTACAGGAAGAGAGGATGGATGGGCTGACAGTTATTGACTTGGCTGTCAGACTACAGGGGGTTCAATAACCGCACCGGTGTGGCCTTCTGCTTCTCGCACACACAGAGGGAGACAACGAAGCACCGAGTCTTTTATCTTCTCAAAGGGTCGTCATGTGAGACTGAGACATTGCTAAAGCTGGTTAAAGGGTAGCGGTCTAGGCAACCCCAAAGGGTTGTATGTAGCTGGCTGAGAGCGTGTGTGTTTAGGGGTGAGGTCTGGGTCCTGTTGGACTCTGTCCCGTTCATCTCACCATTTGACACAGGGATAATGTATAGCCTAGTCTGTGCTTATCCTCTTATCTCCCACACACACACACACACACACACACATACACACAGTGCTTTTTCTCCCTTTCCAACCCCCCTTGCTGCACACAGATGACACTAGTGTCTGGGTACTAATTCAAACCGTGTGTGTGTGTCATGCCACTCACTATGGGGCTCTGATAACTTATTTTCCTGCTTAATTCTGTGGGTTGTTTGTATTTTTGATCAGACACACTGACTTTGCTGATAGCTACTTTATTGAGGAAAAATCTATGACAGAGATGTTTGTGCCACCTAGCTACTGTATCTGAAGATGAATGCACCAACTGTACGTCGCCCTGAAATAAGAGCGTCTGCTAAATAACTCAAATGTCAAATGTAAAGAGGGAGAGCGGGAAGGACCACGTGCCTGTGTGGTGTTTATGCTTGTCTGTGTATAATGGCATGCCTGTCCTCTGTAGAACACACTGTATTCAGCTGTGAGTCTGCAGTACCCAGTCCTAAAAATAACCCCCCTTACTGCCCCTCTCCTCCTCTCCTCCCTCCCCTTTCACCCATCCCCTCTCTGCTTCGCTATCCCTATCTCCCCACTCTTATCTCCTTTCTCTCTCTCTGCCCTCCTTCTGTTCCACTTCTCTCCTTATCTACAGGATCTGATTGCTCCTCTTCTCCTCTTTCTCTTTGCCCTCCTTCTGTTCCACTTCTCTCCTTATCTACAGGATCTGATTGCTCCTCTTCTCCTCTCTTGCTCTGTCTCACTCTCTTGGCTTCCTCTCTCCACTCTCACACTGAAGGAGATTTTACAGCATTTGGGACAGGTATTTCTGTCTCTGTTTGCGCAAGGGCCTCTAATGTACACACACACTCTCTCTTTCTCTCTCTCTCTCTCTCTCACACACACGCACACACACACACACATGTCCATTACCCGTTAGCGCTGTTATTTCAGCTCATCCCTCCAGGGTCAGTCACGCTGAAACTCTTTTTAGCTCCTTACACTGAGAGGTGTGTGTGCGCGGGGCTCAGTTCCAGTCAACCAGTGTGACGGATGTCTAGCAGCAGCGTTTTGTGCTAACACATCCCATTACATCACTGTGAACGGTTGCCCCCTGGCTGCACTGGTTTATGTTTATCGGCAGCAGCAGTCATTACCTCTCAGCCGGTTGGCTCGTGTGGGTTTTGGGAGGTCAGGGGTCACAGGTTGTCATAGTGATATGCCCGACCTCTCACCCCTGAGTCTGGCTGCAGGTCAAAAGATCAGAGGGGAGGCAGCGTTATGTCTCTAATGGCTGTGTTCCATTATTTATGTTGCTATCTCATTTGTGTTTTTGGGGGAGGTTGTTTGGTAGGCTAGCTGAGATAAGGCTAAGTTTGGTTAAGGGGATGGTTTGTGTGTGTAGGATAAGGCAAGGTTTGGGTTCATGGTGTGGAGGGGGAGTGATGAGAGAGAGGGAGGGGATTTGATGAATGCCTCGGGCCTAACCGGGTTAGCGTTGATTGTATTTGATTTGGAACTGAGTTGCATCCAGAGGGGTGTACTATAAAGCACTATCAATGAGTTAACTTGTCACTTTGCTGGCTAAGTATGTGGTGTAATGAGTAGGATTCTGTGTTTTCACATGCAAAAGTGATTGCTTTTGATAAAAACACTATTTGCTTCCCCAATGAAAACTACTTTGAAAATTCTGACATATATTTGATGTAAAATACAGTTGAAGTCGGAAGTTTATATACACCTTAGCCAAATACATTTAAACTCAGTTTTTCACAATTCCTGACATTTAATCCTAGTAAAAATTCCCTGTCTTAGGTCAGTTTGGATCACCACTTTATTTTAAAAATGTGAAATGTCAGAATAATAGTAGAGAGAATGATTTATTTCAGCTTTTATTTCTTTCATCACATTCCCAGTGGGTCAGAAGTTTACATGCACTCAATTAGTATTTGGTAGCATTGCCTTTAAATTGTTTAACTTTGGTCAAATGTTTCAGGGAGCCTTCCACAAGCTTCTCACAATAAGTTGGGTGAATTTTGGGCCATTCCTCCTGACAGAGCTGGTGTAACTGAGTCAGGTTTGTAGGCCTGCTTGCTCGCACACACTTTTTCAGTTCTGCCCACAAATTGTCTATAGGATTGAGGTCAGGGCTTTGTGATGGCCACTCCAATACCATTTTGCCACAACTTTGGAAGTATGCTTGGGGTCATTGTCCATTTGGAAGACCCATTTGCGACCAAGCTTCAACTTCCTGACTGATGTCTTGAGATGCTGCTTCAATATATCCACATAATTTTGTTGACAGCATGACTGAGCAGCGCAGATTACTGATTGATTTGAGAAAGGCCCTCCTTCACTTTTTCCCCCCGTTCACGTCACGGGCCATAGCCTGGTGCACCGTGGTTCAGCTTAATGGAACTCCCTCAGGGTCCAGGAAGGGGGTGTAATGCTGTGTTTGGGAGTGCTCGGAAGTATCTTGTAGTCTGCATGTCTTTAATCCCATTCATTTGACGACAGTGGTGGTTTTGGTTAGTAAGGCACACCTGCAAGATGAGGGAACCCCTCTGGCACTGGTGTGTGTGTGCGTGCGTACTGTGTGTATGTACACTGCTGTACCCCCTTTTCTCTTACACAGGTGTGTTTGTGTGACTGTCTGTGATCTTTATATCATAGGGGTGATGTCAGCTAGCCCAGGGTTAAGCCTGTAACTATAGCCTGTCACTCACCTCCATGTACCAAGCAGACTGCTAGAACAGGTAGGGCTGGGGGATATGGCCTTAAAAATCATATCTCCATTTTAAATTTATTTTTTAATCTGAATAAGCTTTGCTGCACAATTAAAGGGCAATACACCACATTTCAAACAGTCAGCAATAATCTAATGAATTCAGGGCTTGTAGAATTACTCCTAGGCTAAATATAAGCCTTCCACAACCAGAAGACACACTAATTATTACATTATTTTATCAAAATAGTTTAGCCTGTTTTTTAAATTTATTATTCCCTGATCGGGCTTTCAAGTCTGTCAAAAAAAAATGCCCTTTTTGTTAAAATTGTAATGCAGATCCACCAATAATGACTCAAACAATAATGTCTCAAACAATCTCTCAAGCACAAGCCCACTCGCTAGTGAGTAGCCAGCTAATCGTTATATTTCAAGTCTAGTCCAACTTGGCTCTATTTGCTTGCTAACAAGGTAGAACAGTTGAACTGCTCTGAATAGATTCGGAACGCCCATCAAAACAACAAAAAATAGCATTCTTGTGATACAGGCATTTGGAACATCAATTCTTATTGATTTGATATATCCCCCAGCCCTATGGACAGGTACTAGGCGTTTGCCTCAGGGGTGTGGTTGAATAGCTTATCACAGAGTTAACCGTATTAGCCTCGGGTCAAATGATTACATTTAATCCATAGAATTGTTCTTTGGAGGAAGGGTCGTTGACATGTATTTGACATTTGTATCTAAAAGTAGAATTGAGAACGAATTCATTAAAGTTGGCATATTTATTTAATTTTGGCCTTACCCAGTCCTCCTTTAAGACAGTAGGTGCTGCAAAGCAAAAGTTGATGTCATATGAAGCTTTACCGCTTGCTCTGAAATATGAATAGAATTTCTATTTCACACACATGTACATTTCATTTATGAGTATGGAAAATTATAAACATAAATATTGAAAATTATTATTTTAGATTTGAATTTTTGGGGGAATTTTGTTGAATATAATATACTCTACTGGCATATCAAAGTTTCAGCGTGGGATCTCTGCTAGTTTTAAAGTTATAGCCTGTTTTTATAGAGAGATTGGCACAGTAGGCAATGTAACCAATCACGGCACTCCTTTTATTTGTGTCATTACACATCCTGCAAATCACCACCTGAGGGGGACCATTTTGAATCCATTTTCACATTCACTCTGTTGGTAATGCTTACAAATTGGATCATAACAAAAGTAGCAGAGATCCCACTCTGGGACTTTTAATTTGCCCGTAAAGTATATTACGTTCAACAATAAATTCGTATTTTTCTATATTCATGTTTAGATTTTTTGTAAGCAAAATTTAATGTAAAAATGTGTTATTGAAATCATTATACTATTCATATTACAGAGCAAGCGGTAAAGCTTCATATGACACCAATTGTTGCTTTGAAGTGCCTACAGATGAAACAGTATGGAGTCTTAAAGGAGGCCAACTTTGATGAATTATTTCTCAGTTATGCTTTCAGATACATATGTCAAGAAAACTTCCTCCAAAGGACCCTTCTATGGATTACATTTCGTGAACATTTCAAAATCATGGTATTTTTTTGGGGGTTCCTGGTTTCGTATTGAATTACGGTACAGCTCTGCCTCTGTTCTTTCACTCTTTCTTTCTCTGTACTTTCCTCAGCTAACAGTACATGCCTGGAGTTACCCTGGTGATGTCATGCCTCTTACACAAACACAAAGACGCCATTCTGCTCTTCTCACTCGAAATATGCTCACTTTCTCTTTTCCTCGCTCTCTTTATCCTTCGTTTGCTTGCTCTCGCTTTCACTCTCTCGCGCGCACATCGACACCCACATATTCACATACGTCTTCTCTCATCCATTTTTATTTTTTCCATTTTCAATTGAATATTAATTCGACCATATCATATTTCCTAGTTACTTGACAAAGAGTGGGAGTGAGACTGGAGGGTAAAGAGCAACCAGCCAGAGAGAGTTCTGGGATAGTCTAGACCTCCTAATCTTTTGGAAGCAGAATATAGACTCTGGGGCCTTGGTCACCATGGTGACGAGAGGAGTTCAGGGTCTATAGAGAGACAAAAGGGAGAGTGACAAAAGTTGCTGTTCTCTTTTTCAATTTCAAGGCAGATTTCCCTAAATGGGGGTGGAGCTACTGTATCTTACTTTAGGGACATGCCTTCAAGGGAGCTGTCTTAGTTGTCAAATTTGAAGGATTTGACTTTGATGTGAGTGTGTGTATTAGTCTTAATTAGGCCTTGTCGTCTGCCGTCTCTCCCCTTCCTGCCCTTTGAAGTCTCATCCTCTTCGCTGAGTTCTGGCCTACCCACGATGCACTGGGGGACCCCCAGAAGGACAGGCTAAGGGGAACGAGGGAAGATCTGAGGGAGTGTCTGGTTTGGGTTTGGTATGTGGGTCAGGATTTCACAGAAGAATGTATAGGCTGTGTGTGTGCCTGCTTGCGCATGTATGTTTATTTGAAGGGATGCTGATTAGAGAAAGAAAGAGAGAGGGGGAGAGACGAGGAGGATACCGAGACAGAGCCCATCAGCCAGTGTGTTGGATTGTGTTTGATGGGGAATTCTCTGTGCTTTCTCTTTCACATCATTCAGATATGCCAGATGCTGTATCCCCCCCAGCCCTGTCAAATGAGCTCTCTTTGTTTTGGTGTGGCCCAGAGATAATACCTGTCTCTGTTACATCCCTCTGTACTCTGTATCTGAGAGAGTGCTTAACTCGCTGCACAGGGGCGGCAGGTAGCCTAGTGGTAAGAGCATAGGGCCAATAGTCGAAAGGTTGCTAGATCAATAACCGAAAGGTTGCTAGATTGAATCTCTGAGCTGAAAAGGTAAAAATCTGTCGTTCTACCCCTGAACAAGGCAGTTACCCCACTGTTCCTAGGCCATCATTGTAAATAAGAATTTGTTCTTAACTGACTTGCCTAGTGAAGTAAAGGTTCAATAAAAACAATGTATCATACTTTAATCAAAATTGCAATATCCATATCTCAAGAGGCTGATAATTTGTTTTTAAACATCATGAATGTAACATTCAAATGTAATAAGGATCCCCTGAAACTCTGACCAACACTTTGGTTCCTACCCTGTCACAACAACTTCTACAGGTTTTTTTCATTAGTTGTCATGCTGAACAACACCAACCATAGAGTTGGAATACTCATTTTATTTATATGATTCCAACAGTTAACCCAAGTGTTTTGATCTAAATCGCAAGTAAAATCACATTCAAAATATTTGGTTAAAAAAAATCACAATCACAATATTTGCCCATATCTTGCAGCCCTACCTGTACAGCAGGCTTCCCCAGCTGGTGGCCTGTGGGTTATAGATAGATAGATAGATAGATAGATAGATATAGATATTTATATTTTGTACACACACTGAGTGAACAAAACACCTGCTCTTTCCATGACACAGACCAGGTGAATCCAGGTGAAAGCTATGATCCCTTATTGATGTCACTTGTTAAATCTACTTCAATCAGTGTCGATGAAGGGGAGGAGACGGGTTAAAGAAGGATTTTTAAGCATTGAGACATGGTTTTGTATGTGTGCCATTCAGAGGGAGAATGGGCAAGACAAAAGATTTACAGTAAGTGCATTTGAACAGGGTATGGTAGTAGGTGCCAGGCTTACTGGTTTCTGTCAAGAACTGCAACGTGCAACTCAATATTAGGAAAGTGTTCTTAATGTTTTGTACACTCAGTGTATGTGATCTTATACAATGTGAGCAAGGTTTTAAATGATATATGTTTTAGTCAATTTGCAGTCTACAAATTATTTGAAATTATGTTCCGGCCCCCTGACCATCTGCTCAAGAAAAAATAGTCCTGCGGCTGAATTTAGTTGATGATCCCTGCTGTACTGTGTGTGTGTGTGTGTGTGTGTGTGTGTGCGCACAACCACTAGAGAGATGGTGAGACGGAGTGAGAGAGAGGTTCAGTTTTCTCCCTGTGCTACTGATACAGGATTCTGGACCCTGTCCAATGTGAACAGCTAATCTAGTAACTCTATATCTACGCTGCAGGGTGGCAGAGAGGGATCTGCTCTAGTTAGCGGAGATGGGATCAGCAGCGTATGTTTTTTTTATTGTTGGATAGAAGACTGCCCAACACACACACATTGGAGATCAGCTGTGGCTTCCTTGGCCCTCAGTTCTTCTCATATTTCCTTGCCAGCTCATTCAGCAGGTAAAGAGTGTGTGTGTGTCACTCCCCACAGCAGCAGACACAACCTTTGTCTCAGCAACCCAATCCTCCACAGCCTGCCCACTTTCCTAGCCTGTCTGCCCAAGGACAGTGATGCTCTGAGGGGCAGACACAGGCATACTCAGTCCCAGCCACATGACCAGGCCTGTGTCCTGCGCTCTGCCCATTGGCAAAAGGAAAGAGTTGTTGGGATGATAACGAACATGTCCGTAATGTTAGTAGTATATTGGCATTACTGCACTCACTACTGTGTGTGTGTGTGTGGTGACCACGAGTGTGGCTGATAAGATAAATGGAGAATGTTCTGTTGGAAAATCGTATTAGTGAACTCAGAACACACTCTCTTCCCCCTCCTGCTCACTCTTTTTTTCTCTCTCTCCTGCTCTCTCTGTTTTTAAGGGCTTTATTGGTATGGGAAACATATGTTTACATTGCCAAAGCAAGTGAAGTAGATAATAAACAAAAGTTAAATAAACAATACAAATTAACAGTAAACATTACAATCACAAAAGTTCCAAAAGAGTAAAGACATTTCAAATGTCATATTATGTGCAAATAGTTCAAGTACAAAAGGGAAAAAACATAAATATGGGTTGTATTTACAATGGTGTTTGTTCTTCACTGGTTGCCCTTTTTTTTGTGGCAACAGGTCACAAATCTTGCTGTGGTATTTCACCTAATAGATATGGGAGTCTGTGTAATCTGAGGGAAGTATGTCTCTAATATGGTCATACATTTGGCAGGTTAGGAAGTGCAGCTCAGTTTCCACCTCATTTTGTGGGCAGTGAGCACATAGCCTGTCTTCTCTTGAGAGCCATGTCTGCCTACGGCGGCCTTTCTCAATAGCAAGGCTATGCCCACTGAGTCCTTAAGTTTGGGTCAGTCACAGTGGTCAGGTATTCTGCCACTGTACTCTCAGTTTAGTTTGCTCAGCTTTTTTGTTAATTCTTTCCCCCTTCTCTCTCTCCCCCTCCGATTCACTCTGTTTTTACCTCCCCCCCTCTCTCTCCTGCTCTCTCTTTTTATCTCAGTCTCTCTTGTCTTTTCCTTTTATCTCTCACTCCATCTCCCCTGACTCTGTTTACAGCAGGTTTGTTGTGCTTAAACAAATGAAGACACCTACAGACGCATGCACACACACACGTTTACTTTACTATCCTTGTGAAGACCAAACAGTTGATTCCCATCCAAAATCCTATTTTCCCTAACCTTAACTCTACACCTAATCCTTAACCCCTAACGTAACCCTAATTGTAAACCTAACCCGTAAGCCTAAAATAAGCTTTTTCCTTATGGGGACTGGTGGAATGTCCACACTTGTCTTCAGGTCCCCACAACGATAGTAAAACTAAAAACACACACACACGCATGCTCACACACACTCCCCACCTTCATTAACTATGTTTGTTTTAATGAGATCAACTCCAGCCGAGATGAGAAGAGAACCAGGTCATAACCGTGCAACACACACACACACACATACGCTTAAACCTGACATCAAAGCGTCCCTGCTTTCACCCTGCCTTCACCCTGCCTGGTACATGGTGGGTGTTAGGGCATGTGGGGGGTGAAGGGTGGGGAGACTAATCCCCTAACACACACAGTGTTTCATAGATTTGCATTTTCCATTGACTGGTGAGGGGGGGGATGTGCTGCTATATGTGTTTTATATGCGTTGGCCTGGGGCATATTTGAGGGCACAGATAGAAATGTCATGTATAGAGCTGATATGATTCCTCACTCTTCATGACAGAGAGGCATGTCTGTTCTACACTATATATTTGTATCTGATCGTTCTTTGACTTTGTGCCCTATTGACCGGCACCTCCAAGCCTGGAGGTAATTTGAGTTTGTAGGCTTAGGCTGGACATACTGAGTGTATGTGCACTGGGGAGCGGTTTGTGTGGGGTTGTGTGTGTTAGGATCGGGGTTGGGTAAACTGCAGCTACAGATCCAGACAGTCATTGATTTGAATGATTCCTGCAATGCACACACATGCCATCAGGAATGACAGAGGAATTTTAAGGATTTTAAAATTTAATTTGAAGGATTAAGTGTACAGTTGTGGCCAAAAGTTTTGAGAAGGACACAAATATTAATTTCCACAAAGTTTGCTGCTTCAGTGTCTTTAGATATTTTTGTCAGATGTTACTATGGAATACTGAAGTATAATTACAAGAATTTCGTAAGTGTCAAAGGCTTTTATTGACAATTACATGAAGTTGATGCAAAGAGTCAATATTTCCAGTGTTGACCCTTCTTTTTCAAGACCTCTGCAATCCGCCCTGGCATGCTGTCAATTAACTTCTGGGCCACATCCTGACTGATGGCAGCCCATTCTTGCATAATCAATGCTTGGAGTTTGTCAGAATTTGTGGGTTTTTGTTTGTCCACCCCCCCTCTTGAGGAATGACCACAAGTTCTCAATGGGATTAAGGTCTGGGGAGTTTCCTGGCCATGGACCCAAAATATTGATGTTTTGTTACCTGAGCCACTTAATTATCACTTTTGTCTTATGGCAAGGTGCTCCATCATGCTGGAAAAGGCATTGTTCGTCACCAAACTGTTCCTGGATGGTTGGGAGAAGTTGCTCTCGGAGGATGTGTTGGTACCATTCTTTATTCATGGCTGTGTTCTTAGGCAACATTGTGAGTGAGCCCACTCCCTTGGCTGAGAAGAAACCCCACACATGAATGGTCTCAGGATGCTTTACTGTTGGCATGACACAGGACTGATGGTAGCGCTCACCTTGTCTTCTCCGGACAAGCTTTTTTCCGGATGCCCCAAACAATCGGAAAGGGGTTTCATCAGAGAAAATTACTTTACCCCATTCTTCAGCAGTCCAATCCCTGTACCTTTTGCAGAATATCAGTCTGTCCCTGATGTTTTTCCTGGAGAGAAGTGGCTTCTTTGCTGCCCTTCTTGACACCAGACCATCCTCCAAAAGTCTTCGCCTCACTGTGCATGCAGATGCACTCACACCTGCCTGCTGCCATTCCTGAGCAAGCTCTGTATTGGTGGTGCCCCGATCCCGCAGCTGAATCAACTTTAGGAGATGGTCCTGGCGCTTGCTGGACTTTCTTGGGTGCCCTGACGCCTTCTTCACAAAAATTGAACCGCTCTCCTTGAAGTTCTTGATGATCCGATAAATGGTTGATTTAGGTGCAATCTTACTGGCAGCAATATCCTTTTCTGTGAAGCCCTTTTTGTGCAAAGCAATGATGACGGCATGTGTTTCTTTGGCGGTAACCATGGTTGACAGAGGAAGAACAATGATTCCAAGCACCACCCTCCTTTTGAAGCGTCCAGTCTGTTATTCGAACTCAATGAACATGACAGAGTGATCTCCAGCCTTGTCCTCGTCAACACTCACACCTGTGTTAATGAGAGAATCACTGACATGATGTCAGCTGGTCCTTTTGTGGCAGGGCTGAAATGCAGTGGAAATGTTTTTTGGGGTTTCAGTTCATTTGCATGGCAAAGAAGGCTTTTTGCATTAATTGCAATTCATCTGATCACTCTTCATAACATTCTGCAGTATATGCAAATTGCCATCATACAAACTGAGGCAGCAGACTTTGTGAAAATTAATATTTGTGTCATTCTCAAAACTTTTGGCCATGACTGTATACAGTTGAGCTAATGATCTCATAGGGAGTGAAAGAGAAAGGTATACTACGTGACCAAAAGTATGTGGACACCTGCTCGTCGAACTTCTCATTCCAAAATCCTGGGCATTAATATGGAGTTGGTTCCCCCATTTGCTGCTGTTACAGCGTCCACTCTTCTGGAAAGGCTTTCTGCTAGATGTGGGAACATTGCTGCTGGGACTTGCTTCCATTCAGCCATGAGCATTAGTAGGGGTGGGCATTTGTGTTGGGCGATTAGGCCTGACTAACAGTCACTAAAGCACCTCGGCGGTCCCGTTCTGTGAGCTTGTGTGGCCTACCACTTCGTGACTGAGCCATTGTTGCTCCTAGACGTTTCCACTTCACAATAACAGCACTTACATTTGACCGAGGCATCTCTAGCAAGGCATACATTTGACGAACTGACTTGTTGGAAAGGTGACATCCTATGACTGCCAATGTTTGTCTACGGAGATTGCATGGCTGTGTGCTTGATTATATACACCTGTTAGCAACGGGTGTGGCTGAAATTGCCGAATCCACTAATTTGAAGGGTTGTCTACATACTTTTGTAAAAATAGTGTATATGGCTGGAGAGATGGATAGTTAGATAATCTTGGTCCTCTTCTTGTGTCTCTGTCTGATGTGAGGTTAGTGCTGTGTTAGGATGTTTTCTTGATGTAGTGGCTAACTGTATCCCGTGTGAGAGACACACACACACACCGCACCCTTCACTGCTAGCTGGCAGTGTATTATCACTGTGTCCAGTACGGGATGGTGTGAGGGGGTTAGAAGGGTGGGTCCCGCACGTCCGAGGGGCGTCATCCCGGCAACACAATGGGCAGGGAAACTGGCCTGAGGCAGAGAGAGCAAGGTGTTTCCTATGACCTGGCTTACTGCTGTGTCAGCATGCACACGCACGCAAACACACACACATACTGATACACATAAACACATACACTGATACCCAAAGCATACACTGATACATACACACATACTGTATTCTATTTGCATTTATGTATATTTACCATACACACACAAATTATACACTAACATATCCACACAACACATAATTAATTGATACTTACACACATACAGTAGATCCTACACAGATGGATGCACACAAAACACAGCCATACCATCGGACCAGGTTGTGTTGCTATGGAATGTGGCCAGTTCTCCCACTCTGGCCTTTTCACCTCCCATCACACTCAGCCAACCAGCCTGCCTCGGCCAATCACTGCAGCCGCTGGACCAGCTCTGTCACTGCAGCCCACCAATCACACAACAAGACACAACCACATAACGACCACTGCTGTTACTTAGGGTGTGGCCAATCTGAGGACACTGATGGTGAGGTCAGTGTGTGTTTTAAGTGTGTTTATGACTGCTATTCCTATATGTAGCTGGTACTGTGGATTTGAAGTTCACCTCTGTATTGCACCTCTCATTATGTCATTTAACCACAGTATATGGCCTTGATAAATTATGTATGAGTGTCGGCACGCGTGTGTGTGTTAATGCATTTTGCTTGCAATTAAGGAAAGCAGTATTCATGTTTGGATGTTAAATTCATGTTTAATGCGTGCTTTATGAAGGCCCTAGCTGAGTACTGAGGGGAGGTGCGGTGACTGCAGTATTCATCTACTCATCATAAATATTAGATTAAAAGGAGGCGTATATTTATGAAGGGTGCTATTTTAGCACCCCCGTGTGTTCTCGGCCTCTCATGCATACTCTTGCAGCTTAAGGATTGGGCTTCTCACTGTCTTATGTGTGTCCATGTGTTGGTAGCATGTACAATACCAGTCCATACTGGAATAATAACATGGTCACAACGTACTTACTCCAACCCAGCTGTACCAATATCAAGATAAGGAAGCTAGCATGTTGCTATGTGAGCAACATTTGAGAGAGTTCTCATCTATATTATTCGTAGCCGTCTATTTACCACCACAGAACGCGAAGCCGGCACTAAGACCGCTCTCAGGCCATAAGCAAAGAAGAAAATGCTCACCCAGAAGAGGCGCTCCTAGTGGCTGGGGACTTTAATGCAGGCAAACTTAAATCAGTATACCAAATTTTTACCAGCATGTCACATGTGCAACCAGAGAAGAAAACAATCCTAGACCACCTTTACACCACACACAGAGATGCAGCAGTGTACAAAAGGGAGGGGGGGGGTCAATGTAAATTGTCTGGTGGCGATTTTATTAATTGTTCAGCAGTCTAATGGCTTGGGGGTAGAAGCTGTTGAGGAGCCTTTTGTCCTCAACTTGGTGCTCTGGTACCGCTTGCCGTGCGGTAGCAGTGAAAGCTGTCTATAACTTGGGTGACTGGAGTCTCTGACAATTTTATGGGCTTTCCTCTGACACCGCCTATTATATAGGTCCTGGATGGCAGGAAGCTTGGCCCCAGTGATGTACTGGGCCGTTCGCACTACCCTCTGTAGCGCCTTACGGTCAGATGCCAAGCAGTTAGCATACCAGGCGGTGATTCAACCGGTCAGGATGCTCTTGATGTTGTAGCTGTAGAACTTTTTGAGGATCTGAGGACCCATGCCAAATCTTTTCAGCCTCCTGAGGGGGAAAAGGTTTTGTCGTGCCCTCTTCACGACTGTCTTGGTATGTTTGGACCATGATAGTTCGTTGGTGATGTGGACACCAAGGAACTTGAAATTCTCAACCCGCTCCACTACAGCCCCGGCAATGTTAATGGGGGCCTGTTCGGCTCGCCTTTTCCTGTAGTCCACGATCAGCTCCTTTGTCTTGCTCACATTGAGGGAGAGGTTGTTGTCCTGGCACCACACTGCCAGTTCTCTGACCTCCTCCCTATAGGCCGTCCGTCTCATTGTCTGTGATCAGCCTACCACTGTTGTGTCGTCAGCAAACTTAATGATGGTGTTGGAGTCGAGTTTGACAGTCGTGGGTGAACAGGGAATACAGGAGTGGACTAAGTACAAGACACTTCATGGCTACCGACGTGAGTGCCACGGGGCAGTAATCATTTAGGGAGGTTACCTTCACTTCCTTGGGCACAGGGACTATGGTGGTCTGCTTGAAACATGTAGGTATTACAGACTCGGTCAGGGAGACGTTGAAAATGTCAGTGAAGACACTTGACAGTTGGTCCGCGCATGCTTTGAGTACACATCCTGGTAATCCGTCTGGCCCAGCGGCTTTGTGAATGTTGACCTGTTTAAAGGTTTTGTTCACATTGGCTACCGAGAGCGTTATCACACAGTCATCCAGAACAACTGGTGCTCTTGTGCATGCTTCAGTGTTGCTTACCTCGAAGCGAGCATGCAAGGCACTTAGCTTGTTTGGTAGGCTCGCGTCACTGGGCAGCTCGCGTCTGGGTTTCCCTTTATAGTCCGTAATAGTTTTCAAGCCCTGCCACATCCGACGAGCGTCAGAGCCGGTGTAGTAGGATTCAATCTTAATCCCGTATTGACGCTTTGCTTGTTTGATGGTTCCTCTGAGGGCATAGCGGGATTTCTTATAAGCGTTCGGATTAGTCTCCCGCTCCTTGAAAGCGGCAGCTCTAGCCTTTAGCTCGATGTGGATGTTGCCTGTAATCCATGGCTTTTGATTGGGATATGTACTAGAGGTCGACCGATTATGATTTTTCAACACCGATACCGATTATTGGAGGACCAAAAAAAAGCCGATACCGATTAATCGGCCAATTTTTTTTATTTATTTTTTACAATTTGTAATAATGACAATTACAACAATACTGAATGAACACTTATTTTAACTTAATATAATACATCAATAAAATCAATTTAGCCTCAAATAAATAATGAAACATGTTCAATTTGTTTTAAATAATGCAAAAACAAAGTGTTGGAGAAGAAAGTAAAAGTGCAATATGTGCCATGTAAGAAAGCTAACGTTCAAGTTCCTTGCTCAGAACATGAGAACATATGAAAGCTGGTGGTTCCTTTTAACATGAGTCTTCAATATTCCCATGTAAGAAGTTTTAGGTTGTAGTTATTATAGGACTATTTCTCTCTATACGATTTGTATTTCATATAACTTTGACTATTGGATGTTCTTATAGGCACTTTAGTATTGCCAGTGTAACAGTATAGCTTCCATCCATGCCTTTCCTCGCCGCTACCTGGGCTCGAACCAGGAACACATCGACAACAGCCACCCTCGAAGCAGCGTTACCCATGCAGAGCAAGGGGAAAAACTACTCCGAGTCTCAGAGCGAGTGACGTTTGAAACGCTATTAGCGCGCACCCCGCTAACTAGCTAGCCATTTCACATCGGTTACACCAGCCTAATCTCGGGAGTTGATAGGTTTGAAGTCATAAACCACGCAATGCTTGAAGCATTGCGAAGAGCTGCTGGCAAAGCGCACGAAAGTGCTGTTTGAATGAATGCTTACGAGCATGCTGGTGCCTACCATCGCTCAGTCAGACTGCTCTATCAAATCATAGACTTAATTATAACATAATAACACACAGAAATACGAGCCTTGGGTCATTAATATGGTTGAATCCGGGAAACTGTCATCTCAAAAACAAAACGTTTATTCTTTCAGTGAAATACGGAACCGTTCCGTATTTTATCTATGATTACGTAAAATTCTGGCAAATTAGTTCGCAATGAGCCAGGCGGCCCAAACTGTTGCATATACCCTGACTCTGCGTGCAATGAACGCAAGAGAAGTGACACAATTTCACCTTGTTAATATTGCCTGCTAACCTGGATTTCTTTTAGCTAAATATGCAGGTTTAAAAATATACTTCTGTGTATTGATTTTAAGAAAGGCATTGATGTTTATGGTTAGGTACACGTTGAAGCAACGACAGTCCATTTTCGTGAATGCGCACTGCATCGATTATATGCAACGCAGGACACGCTAGATAAACTAGTAATATCATCAACCATGTGTAGTTAACTAGTGATTATGATTGATTGATTGTTTTTATAAGATAAGTTTAATGCTAGCTAGCAACTTACCTTGGGTTCTTACTGCATTCGCGTAACAGGCGGGTTCCTCGTGCAGTAGGTGGTTAGAGCGTTGGACTAGTTAACCGTAAGGTTGCAAAATTGAATCCCTGAGCTGACAAGGTAAAAATCTGTTCTTAACTAACTTGTCTAGTTAAATAAAGGTGTAAAAAAAAAAATATATATATATAAAAATTGGCAAAATCGGCGTCCAAAATGACCGATTTCCGATTGTTATGAAAACTTGAAATCGGCCCTAATTAATCGGCCATTTCGATTAATCGGTCAACCTCTAATATGTACATACAGTCACTGTGGAGACGACGTCATCGATGCACTTATAGATGAAGCCGATGACTGAGGTGGTGTATTCCTCAATGCCATTGGTTGAATCCCGGAACATATTCCAGTCTGTGCTAGCAAAACAGTCCTGTAGCGTAGCATCCGCGTCATCTGACCACTGCCGTATTGAGCGAGTCACTGGTACTTCCTGCTTTAGTTTTTGTTTGTAAGCAGGAATCAGGAGGATAGAATTCGTCAGATTTGCCAAATGGAGGGCAGGGGAGAGCCTTGTATACATCTCTGTGTGTGGATTAAAGGTGGTCTAGGATTATTATTTTTTCTGGTTGCACATGTGACATGCTTGTAAAAATTTGCTAAAACGGATTTAAGTTTGCCTGCATTAAAGTCCCCAGCCACTAGGAGCGCCGCTTCTGGGTGAGCATTTTCTTCTTTGCTTATGGCCTTATAGAGTTGGTTGAGAGCGGTCTTAGTGCCAGCTTCGCTTTCTGGTGGTAAATAGACGGCTACAAATAATACAGATGAGAACTCTCTTGGTAGATAGTGTGGTCGACAGCTTATCATAAGGTACTCTACCTCAGGCGAGCAATACCTCGAGACTTCTTTAATATTAGACATCGCGCACCAGCTGTTATTGACAAATAGACACACACCCCCACCCCTGGTTTTACCAGAGGTAGCATCTCTGTTCTGCTGGTGCATGGAAAATCCCGCTAGCTCTATATTGTCAGTTTCTTCGTTCAGCCGCGTCTATGTGAAACATAAGATGCTACAGTTTTTAATGTCCTGTTGGTAGGATAATCTTAATCGTAGGTCATCAGTTTTATTTTCCAATGATTGCACGTTAGCAAGGAGAATGGAAGGCATTGGGAGTTTACTCGCTCGCCTCCGGCTTTTCAGAAGGATCCCCGATTTGGCTCTCCTTTTCTGGCGTCTTTTCTTCACACAAAAGGCGTGGATCTAGGCCTTTTCCAGTGAAAGCAGAATATCCTTCTCGCTGGACTCGTTAAAGGATAAAGTTTATTCCAGTCCACTGTGAGTAATCGCTTTTCTGATGTCCAGAAGTTATTTTGGGACATAAGAGACGGTAGCAGCAACATTATGTACAAAATTAGTTTAAAAAAATAACAAAATTGCACAATTGGTTGGGAGAATGTAAAACATCAGCCATGTTCTTCGGTGCAATCTTTTCTTATCGAGACAATTACAAGTTACTTGCTTACGCCTTGCCACCTAAAACGTGTGTGTGTGTGTGTGGGTCCAGTGCTGACCTTTGCCCTCTGTGCCCTACAGGCCCTGCCAGCCCAGTCAACCCTGAGGAGTGTGTGATGGAGAAGATGAAGAGGTTTAAGCGGCGTCTGTCTCTGACGCTGCGCTCCAGCCACACCATAGACGAGTCTCTGTCTGAACTGGCCGAGCAGATGACCATCGAGGACGGCGGCAACAAGGACAACGGTCAGTAGGCGTGTGTGTGTGTGTGAGATTGTATTAGTAAACAAACAGAGCACACACACACACGTCTACTGTGCTCTGTGCAAGTCCCAGTTATAAGAGGCTGATAATGTTACTATTCTGAAGTGACTCTTGACTGAATGCCAGTAGAGAAGGATACAGCCAGCAAGTGGACACACACACTAGGGCCCTTTGGTCACCCCGAGGATACAGTTGAAATGTTTGATGTAGCTGGCAGCCAATGGCATCCTTTCTTGCCATCTGAAGTGATTAGAGTGAGACCGAGGGAACGGGGTGAGAGACATCGAGAGGGGAAATTGACACACAGGGAAAGCGAGAGCGAGCAGCAGTGTGAATGATCGTGTCCTAGAGAGTAGCTCTTTATGTCCTTATGTAACAACAGAAGCAGCCTGGTGGGATGAAACGCCTACTGGGACACACACACAACGCAGGGGGACGGCAGGTGACGCTGCCACAATGTTTGTGGAAAAGACATCACACAGAAAAGGAAAACACTCTTACAAACATACTGCAACAGCCCAAAATGTCTGAATCTAACATCTTCTGGCCTACTTTAGGTTGCATAAGTGTTCTTTTCTGCTGTTTTTATATAAAACTCTGTTTACTGAATTCTGCTCAACAGAAGACCGAACAGTACATGAACTACTTGCACAAATGACTGATTGATTCATTGGTAGATTGCGTGATGAGTTGTATGGATGGATAGATGGGCAGATTGATTGACATATTGTTTCTCCTTGCAGAGCCGATCGTGCGTAATGGGCGACCGCCCTCCTCTCACAGCATGCACTCGTTCCTGCACCAGTACACCGGCTCCTTCAAGAAGCCCCCCCTCCGCAGGCCACACAGTGTCATTGGAGGAAGCCTGGGTTCCTTCATGACCTTCCCCAGCAACGGCAGCCGCCTCGGTGAGTTACACAGAGAGTGAAACA
Organism: Salvelinus namaycush; assembly: GCF_016432855.1. Classification (NCBI taxonomy): domain Eukaryota; kingdom Metazoa; phylum Chordata; class Actinopteri; order Salmoniformes; family Salmonidae; genus Salvelinus; species Salvelinus namaycush. Next base: position 10,013,227 of record NC_052344.1, read on the forward strand.
AACAGACTTAGAGATGCACAAGCACGTATACACTAATGGCACACATGCTTGCACACACACTCGTATGCGCGCGCACATGTCATACACACACACTCATTTAAACGTGTAGCCATATTTACCAATGACACACCCACTAGCAGCACCACTATAAGCAGCCTGTTCTCCTTCATGGTCATGCCACCCGGTCGTCACCCAGCTGCCAAGGTGAGTTGCCGTGGAGATGGGCATACTCGTGCCTGTGCACCAGGAAGTGACAGAGAAAGAGCAGATGGCGACAGAGGACAAACAGGAAGTTAGTCATAGCCCCTGAGAGTTCCATCCTGACACGGTCATGGTGTGACTTCATCACACACAACACCAGACTCGTCTGTCTCTCCATTTTATCTCCAACCTTCCTCTCAATTATGTGTTCTTGCATGAGTCAACTGTTCTCATTCTTCACTGTGTGTTTGTGCGGGTGTATATTTGCATCTAAAAGTTTGATGTTTGTGTGATTTCATACATTTGTGTGTCTGAGGACAAATGTTTTCCCTGCATTTTCTCTTGAGTTATCACCATGACGATAGCTGTTCTCTGGTCTCCAGGGTGAGCCAACTATTTTGGTCTGCGGTCTTGTCTATAAGTTGTCATGAGGAGCTTCACCTCAGACTGAACTGTGTCCCAGTTAGAGTTACATGGGTTTGGAGATATTGGGGGGGAACAGACAATCAGGCAAGTCTATCTGGGACAAGATGGAACTAGATTAGAACACACTGTCACACTGTTATATACCTGTTTACCTCAAAGAACAGAGTGTGTGAGAGAGAGAGAGCGAGAAATAGGGCCAAAGAGAGTGGAGTTGGAAAGAAAGGAGGGGTATTTGGTAGGCAGAGAAGGAGATAGATGGCTGGAGAGAGAAGCAGAAAGGAGGGAGATGACAGTAGTGCGGTGTGCTGGATGATATGGTATGATATGATGACAGGCTGCTGGGTTGGAGGTGTTGACAGAGAGAATATGTGCCAGCACACTCCGATACAGCTGCTCATCAATACAGCTACTCATGTTCATTAGTCCACCCCCCCACCCCTACACACCATGTTCTTGACCAGAGGCTGTAGTTTTTTATGATCCTGGCGGAAGCAGAGTTGGTTAGTGTTTCATCTTTGGCCTGTGGGGTGAGAGGGGGAAGGGGTGAGAGAAGGAGAGAGAGACTGCAGGATAATGAAAGAAGGGAACTTGAGAGAGAAGGAGAGGTAGGGTCAGGACCAGGCCATAAACTGTTGACAGAATGAGATAAAGCACTCCTCTCTCTGTGTCTAACTTATTCTCTCATAGTATTACTAAAAACAGCAGACTACTGACTCAGTTTGACACAAGCTATAGCAAATCCTTGCCATGTTTATCTCATAGAAGATCATGAGTGTCATTTGCCAGGCAAAATGTTGAAATTGAGCAAGTTCAGCTTCTAAACTGTAACTCTTCCTCCCTCTTCCTCCTCCCAAGACATCGTCCATGAGAACCTGAAGATGGGCTCAGACGGGGAGAGTGACCAGGCGTCTGGGACGTCGTCAGACGAGGTGCAGTCGCCCACCGGGGTGTGTCTGAGGAACAGGGTGCAACGACGCATCTCCATGGAGGTACACCCTCCCACCACCACCAATCCCTGTCTCTCTAGAAGGGAACTACACCTCTCCCGGCTCCCCATCTCTGTCCTCCCCTCCGCTCTTTCTCTGTTGGTGTTGTGGGGAGGAGAGATAAGCAGGGAACACTTTAAGAGGCTTTCACTGTCTGACTCTGAATACTGATATGAAACCTGTTACCAGGGAGGAAGAGGGTAGAGAGATCGGGGAGAGATGTGGAGGGAAAGGGAGGTAATGGGATAGAGAAAGGAAGACAGGGATGGAGAAAGAGGAGGGTTGATGGCAGGCAGGGTGGAAAGTATGAGCTGGTTCAGGCCACAAACAGACCGACTGACTAATGGAATGTTGTCATGTGACTGTAATCTGCGGCATGCTTGGCCTCTGACTGCTGACATTCCAGACGATCCCCTGCCACATAGCTGGTCAACAATCCTGAGAGGAACCTCGGACAGAGAGTGGGATGGAGAGAGACTGCTCCACATAGCTCAGTGAGAACCTGGGATTTAAAGAGGGACTGTCTTTAAAAGATACGAATCCCGTTGAAAACGTACTGATGTAGCATCAGTATGAATTCGAAACGGTTATTCTAGTGTCAAAATCTGCTCCAAAATGTAAATAGGATAATTTTGGTCATAAAGTTAGTCTCATCCGTGCTTTACAACGGGTAAATGAAGGTTGAGTTTTAATTTAACGATGTCCATTTGCCCACTAACATGGGGTGAACAGCTGCTGTGATTGCTCTCTATCCACTCGCATAAACAGTGGCAAGACCTGCACAGCAGTTCCGGCTATGTTTACGTGAGACAGTGCATCGCGCATTTTTTTACTTTAAAAATACTGCACCAAACACCTTGGTTAGATGTAAATTTGTGTAACTAAAACATCCTCGGCAACAACTTAAACATAATTAATTACAGATTTATTGAGTTATTTTAGATTCCTTCTGGGGATTTTTAGGAAGTGAAATTCCGCGTCTACAGTGTCTCATGGGGGACAAACACCTCCAATACTGAAGTCTTTCTAATAAGCAACAGAAACCACACGTGCCAATCGACGCTCTTTAAGCCTGGGGATGTTTTTCCTTTCGTCTCTGTGACTCGTTTTTTGCTTTTTTCTGTATGTGTAAGCTGTGTTCTTTTTGCTATTTTCTATGTGAGTGAATGCTGTGAAGTATGACTAGTTCCCGGTGTCCCATGGACTATTAGAACTTATACTATATATTTAGTGCAGGGTTCATGCTAGTCTCACTGGTTCTGTTTACGGAGTTCCTATAGAATCACTGGTAGGAATGCTGTTTCCTCAGCCTGGTGACATTCTGCCACCTGGTGGTCAGTCTGGAGAAGTGTAAGCAGTACTTGACTACCTGTATATCAGTATTATGGTATTATACACACACACGGATTTACCTATTTCTCCTTGATGTCAAGTGTTTATTTTATTAGTCTGAGCGGAGGCACAAGAGGTGCTTGACCTAGATGGGAATCATCAGATATCTGAATAATCACACACACACACACGTCATCTCGGTTACTACATCTTACCAGATTCACACAAACACTCATGTGGGTACATATCATTCTGCCCAATTGTTCCCTTTGAAGCGGCGTGTTGATGGGGTTAGTAGGCTGTAACAATACACTGATTCATATCACTATCTATAGAGAGAACATGGTGCTCTCTTTTGATCTGTTTCTATGGGGGAGAGATGGCAGGCGGTATACAAGTGTGTTGCGTGATATCCATGGTGGGTGTGCTTTTGTGTCATTAGTGTGTGAAGATGCTTGTTTGCTTATCTATGTTGTTTTTGTCACTCTTGTTTTGTGTTGAGTGTGCGATGCCATGTTTTCTCTTCAATAACAATTTTCATGTATGGATTATTTTTGTATAAGCGCCTCTATTCTTCTGTCTCTCCCTCTGGGGTGAGTGGGAGGGGAGAGTAATTTCTAGGACAAAGTGTGTGGGTGTAGTCATGGAGCTTTCTGCTGTCTACATGTCTCACACACAGACAGACGCAGTATTCGATAGGACACATGATATGTGATGTGTATGTTACGTCTCTAACCCAATTGTTTGTGTGTGTGTAGGACCTGAACAAGCGTCTGTCTCTGCCTGCTGACATCCGTATCCCTGACGGTTACCTGGAGAAGCTGCAGCTGAGCAGCCCTACCTTCGACCAGCCCCTCAGCCGACTCTCACGCAGGGCCTCACTGGTACGTGTGTGTGTGAGAGAGAGTGATTGAAGGAATATAACATTATTGCCCTACAGTGTTCAGGTACCGCCCTGCTTTCTGGCAACAGGCATGAGGTTGAATTGGATTGTCTCTGTATGTCATTTTGTGTAGTGAATGAAGGTATCCTGTACAAACGTCATTCAACACAGAAAAAAAGACAAACAACATGGAAGACGATCTCTTTATTTCTGTTTTTCAGTCGGAGATTGGTTTTGGGAAGCTGGAGACGTACATCAAACTGGACAAACTGGGAGAGGTCAGAGAACACACACAAACACTCCTATAAACTCTGAAAACATGTTTTTCACAAGAGGTTCCTGAAAGTGATTTAGTTTTGACTCCGGTCATAACCAGTTAGTTTTTTCTGTAGGGAACCTATGCTACAGTGTTTAAGGGGCGCAGTAAGCTGACTGACAACCTGGTGGCGCTAAAGGAGATCAGGCTGGAGCACGAAGAGGGAGCACCCTGCACCGCCATCAGAGAAGGTGAGTCTATACCTCTCTACCTTTCCTCCTCTCTATCACTTTATCCCCGCTTCTCTTCCGCTCCCTCATCCTCCCATTACTGATTTCAATGCTACATTCTATCTTTTATTTTTTATCACTCTTAGCTCTTTCTCATTCACTATTGTTCCTCCTCTTTGTCAATATATTACCCCTTCTCTTGCTCTCCCTCATCCCTCTCTTTCCTTCCCTCTCTCCAGTGTCGTTACTGAAGGACCTGAAACATGCCAACATCGTGACCTTACATGACATTGTCCACACAGACAAGAGCCTGACGCTGGTCTTCGAGTACCTGGTGAGAATCACTAAATTGCTCACACTTCATGCTGGTCTTTGTAGTCAAATATCTGCCCTAATTATCTGAGGAGTTTGTTGTCCTAAGTAGGCTGTTGTACATGTACTTCCTGTCCTGTCTGACTGACTGCTGTCCTCACTTCCTGTGCAGGATAAAGACCTGAAGCAGTACATGGATGATTGTGGGAACATCATGAGCATGCACAACGTCAAGGTGAGTATGACCAAGACTAATAACCTAGCACTCACTGTACTGTAAGTCACTTTAGATAAAAGCCCTTCCATAATAGTGGTTAACATTGCATGTGTTGTTTGTGCGGTTCTAGATCTTCTTGTTCCAGATTTTGCGGGGGTTGGCGTACTGCCACAAGCGGAAGGTTCTCCACAGAGACCTAAAGCCCCAGAACCTGCTCATCAACGAGAGAGGGGAACTCAAACTGGCTGACTTTGGTCTGGCGCGGGCTAAGTCTGTCCCCACAAAGACGTACTCCAACGAGGTGGTGACTCTGTGGTACCGGCCACCTGACGTCCTGCTAGGCTCCTCCGAGTACTCCACACAGATTGACATGTGGTAAGAACACTACATCCTAACAACCTAAGCAAATCCTACTCTGGAGGTCCGGAGTACTGCTGGTTTTCTCTTCTACCTGATAATTAATTGCACCCACCTGGTGTCCCAGGTCTATATCAGTCCCTTATTAGAGAGGAAGAATAAAATAAAAAGCAGTGGAACTGGCTTTGAGGTCCAGGTTTTAGGGCCCTATATCCTTACACCATAGCAACTACAACCACTTCACTCAATGTATTTTACACATATAAACTTTGATTAAGTGCTATGCATCCTAACTCCTTCATCCTACTCCCTAGCCTCTCTTTTCGTGTGTGTGTGTGAACAAGTTGTGTGTAATTCTCTCTCTCTCTCTCTCTCTGTGTGTGTGTAGGGGTGTGGGGTGTATATTTTATGAGATGGCTGCAGGTCGGCCCCTGTTTCCTGGCTCCACCGTAGAGGACGAGCTCCACCTCATATTCAGACTGCTGGGTGAGGACAGAATACAGCCTGATTGGATGTTACAGCCTAACTAACCCATTGACCTAGCGCCACCTAGTGTCTGCTACAGGGACTAACACAACCACAGAACTCTCTAAATAAGCAGGAGAGTCCTCAGACATGCTGCTGCTGATGGGGACATTATTTGAGCGTTATTTGAAGACTGTCCCCTCTCTCTCTTCAGGCACACCATCAGAGGACAGCTGGCCAGGGATCTCTGGCGTCGAGGAATTCAAATCCTACAACTTCCCCAAATACAAACCTCAGCCGTTCATCAACCATGCGCCCAGGTACCGTGTGTGTGTGCGCGCGCGTCCATGAGTGTGTTTGAGTGCGCACGTTTCTGTGTGGGTTTGTGAATGCGTATATGCGAGTGTGTTTAGTCAGTACAGGAGGCAGGAAGTCCTGTGGAACTTTAGTAAAGCAACTCTCCACTTCCTTCCCCTGAGCCACCAAGTTCCTATCAGTCACCACTGACTGACAGTAAACCCTGTGATTCTCTCTCTCCCTCCTCTCTCTTTCCCCTTTTCAGGTTGGACACAGAAGGCATTGAGCTGGTGTTATCATTCCTGAAAGTGAGTTTCTCTGCCTACATTTTCCACACACTGTGTAACCTATGCAGTTATACGCTGAACCACTGGCATGCAGTACTGATAATGAACATCAGGGGGCACAGTAGTCACTTCTGCCTTACTGATTCTGTTTCGTTGTTGCTGTAATGTCCGTGTGTTGGTCTCCCTCCTCTCCAGTACGAGTCCAAGAAGAGGACCTCAGCAGATGAAGCCATGAAGCAGGCCTACTTCAAGAGCCTGGGGGCACGGGTCCACACACTGCACGAGAGTGAGTCTCTAAACCTGGGGATGGTCTAGTCCTCTGAATGGCCTGGAGATACTCACACATAATTACAATCCTCTCTCTCTCTCTCTCTCTCAGGTATATCAATATTCACTCTGAAGGATATCCAACTGCAGAGAGACCCTGGCTATCGGAACGCCTCACACCTAGAGTCGGGTGTGTAAAACACACACGCACCTCTTCTTACCTGGAGCTTTATAACTGTTATGACATACATAGAACACTCTCTCTTTTATCCACTCCATCTCTCCAGGCAACAGCAAGAACAGAAGACAGAGCATGCTCTTCTAGACTTTCTGCTCCTGGGAGCTCCAGGGTGGAGCTCGTTCCTGTTTCTATAGTAACTGACTCTCGCTTGGGATGAGAATGAACAGGACCACCGAGCCCCCTCGCATGAGCCCCTCACCCCTGGAGAGACCCCCCCCCCCTCACCCCCATAGAGCGAGTGAGTCTGGAGTTGATTGGGGAGGGAGAGATGACCTACGTTTATTTATTTGAAGATATGGAAGGGGGTTGGGGGGGTATATTTTGCTGCTAAACTACTACTGTCTGTATTTAACACGCAGTTTGTGTATATGATTATGTGAACTCCGACACCATGCACAACCGACCAGTCGCTAAGGTTACTATTGTTATTGATATGAATTATGGTTATTATGATTCCACTGATGATCTCGATGTTGTTTATCATAGCTGTTACCTTTGCTGTTGTGCTTGTCATTGTGTTCAGAGACTGAATGCCCTTTTAGCATTTCTTTCCTCAAGTACTTTCTCAAGCTTCCTCTGATGGCAGTGTGACTGAAGTGAGACCAGACCAGTCCTGACTGGGAGAGAGGGACTGGGAGTGTCTGGTCCTCAACTGGAAATCTTTCATCTGAACTGAATCATTTCCCGGCCTCCCTCTCATTCTCCTTGACCTAGAACATTCCAGAACATTTCAGGAGCCAGACGGGGGTTAGGAAGGGGTCAAAATGGGGTTGAGATGGGGTCCAGTCGTTGGGAGAGCACAACGACCCTCAGTCTTTTAGCCAACGAATGGGAGAAGGTGGAGTTTGACTCCCCAGGACATTTCCGGTCTCCCTCTCCGCTTGTCATGGCAACAGGAAAGTGACGATTAGGGAGGAGAGAAACAGGAAGTAATGTGACCTCCCACAGGAACCCATTGGTCTCTCCCTCTGTTTCCCCTACCCCCCAGGATGGTCTTGACTTAAGTTCTTGTATGCAAGTTATTCATTTTCTCTTCTTGCCTTTTTGGAGGTCTACAATACCGGCTGTTTTTGTGCATCATCAATAACTGTAAACAGTTACTAGTTTTTCGAATGGCTCTCTTCTCTGTAGCTGCCATGGGAGTGGGGATGTACCATGATTTCAGGGCAATACTAGGATGACTGGTGTTTTAAAATGGCTGACTTGATTTGACAGTATTAAAAGATTTTGTTTCCTATGTTTGACCTTTGGTCTTTGACCTCTCCTTGTGAATACAGTGTCGTGTGGCATGTCAAGGGGCAGCAGCTTCGCCTCTCAAAGGAGAAAAAATATTTGTTATTTCAGTTTGCATTGGACCACTAGTCTCTTTTTCCAGCGTTTGTACACATTTCAAATTGAAATTTTAAATAGACTTAAGCCGCTGTGTGTGTTTAACTGACAGTGTTGTATATTAATATTGTAATACTGTACTTTTTGAAGTTTAAGAAAGACCTGAGTGTGTGCGCATCTGACATGGAATGCCAGCTGTGGTGTAAACTCAACCTCTCTGGAACACTGACAGTTGGTGGTCCTGTACCTCTTTTTACTTCTCATAATCACAGTAAAATTTGTCTGTTTGCTAAATACACTTGTCTTTATTGTGGTTTTCTGGGTGAAATTGCAGTAGCTGATGACACACACACCAGATATAAAATTAGTTGTATAGCATTCAATGCTTCATGTTTATTTAAAACTGTGTAAGACATTTTTACTTGACTCTCGAACAGCAAAAAAATAGCAGATCATTATGAGAATACATTTGTATCAATTCCTTTATAAAAAAATAACAAAGCTGTTACAAATGAGCTTTTGTTTAATATTGAACTGGAATTTCGTCTATAAAAAAAAGTTTTAAAGCGTGAAAATAAAACATTTACATTTGAGAAGGCACAGCCGGTACAAGGTAATAATGCTTAAAGTGTAATAGAATACAAAACCATAGAAAAACACTTATAGCCAGAACAATACAACCAGGTTCACAGCCTCAGATGAACATATCAACCACTATACAATGATAAAGCTTTATAACCACGCCCTGTCTCTTATAAAGCGTTATAACCATACGCCAGGCGTTTGATAAAGGGCTGACAAGGTACAATGCATGGAACAGCATTCTGAAGAGGATAAATATGGGATAACTTAATTTTTTTTCAAGATGGATGAGATGAGTAAGTAAAAAACTGTTTCAACGAAGCTAAAGAAAATGTATCTTCAAGTCCATGATATTGACGCAGTTAAAGGCTGATCCAGTAGGTTTGCAGCAGTGTCCTGATTTTTGCTGGCTTAACCTGATTTGGCCTCGAGTCCTGCTGTGTCGGGGTGCAGGATTTGAACTTGTGTGGACTGGGCCTATTTGTTCTGGTCAAGGCCTGTTTTGGTCCAGTTGGTAGTAGAGTCCAGTAGAGTATGGTACTGTCCTCCAGGAGGATCAGGACTTGTGTGGGCTGTGGGAGAGCAGTCGGGGGGAGGAGGTGTCCAGGCTGGACAAGGGGACTGGGATGGGCCCATTCAGCAGGGTGGGGAACTACGGACAAAGGACAAGACCGGTGAGATCCACTGTCAGATAGGAAATAGCACACAATAAAAATGATGATGCCCCCATATTATACTGAGGTGAAGTACATTCATCTCTATCCCTAGTATAGTGTTATACATGTGTACTATTACTGCTAATGATAACTTTCTTTATAAAGAACTCTGGGTAACTCTGGAGAGGCTGACGACTGGGTTTAAGAATTCCCTAAAATGGTGGCTGAGGTATTTTAACGCCCATCCCTACTGACGATGGGAGGAGAGGCACTTCCTGTTGTGAGAGGGCTGATGGGAGTGGGTGGGACTCCTGACCCCCTCTCCCGAGCAGGAAGCTTCCCCCCCACCCGAAAGGAAACATCTGTAGCTTATTTTGAAACCCATGCACACAGTGAATCACACACACACTTAAGTACAATCATAGTGAACCGCTCACACACACAGAACTAAATAGCGATGGTGTCATGTGACTCGTTGTTGTTGTTGAGAAAATGAGGCTGTTTGGGGGAATCTTCTGTCTTAGCAAGGGTTGCAAAATTCAGGGAACTTTCAAAAAAATAAATCTGGTTTTCCAGAAGTCCTGGATGGAGGACTACAGATTTACTGCTTATTCCCTCCTGGATCCGGGATCCTACAATCGGGATTTCGGGAAACCAGGGAATTTATTGAAGGTTCCCGGAATTTTGCAATCCTAGTCATAGCTCAAACTTCTAACTCAGACTGTCAACATTCACTATCCCTCCTTTTTTTACCAGTTAGAGTGGAGCCCTTTCCCTCTCGGCTCAGCACGAACAAGCAAATACTAAACTGTCCTCCCCTAACCCTTTGTCACCCATCCCACAACTTTCCTCTGTATCCCTCCCTCTCTCCTCCTTAACTCCCATCAGTCTTCACTCCAGGTGGTGTCACTCTTACTTTCATTTCTCCTCTCTCTTCTCTTTTAGAGAGTGTGTGTGTGTGTGTCACCTGGAACAGGGGTCCATGGCCCTGCAGGCGAGCGGGGCTCAGGGATCCTCCGGGACTCAGACTGCTCCAGAAATGGATACTGGACAGCAAGGGACTGGGGGTGAGGATGAGACCTGAGGGAGTCTAGAGGTGGAGAACAAAGAGTTTATGGAAAGAGTGAGAGATGTCAATTTGTTCAATGTCCTGTTGGTGTTTTTATTGGTGATCTGTAAAATGATCTAGCCGAGTATGAACACACACAGCACAGAGGTTTAATTTCTCCCTGTGGTTATTCAGTCCTGCTGTGCTGGCACTGTTTGTTTTAGTAAAACACTGGAACTACGAGGGGAGAGAGGGCTTCATACCCTGCTTTGGGGGGGACATAGGGGGAGACGGGGGGAGTGAATTCAAGGCTGACTTGGGGAACTCGAGGTCACAGAACTTGGAAAACTAGGCTTGAGCTGAGAAGCTACATATGACATCAATTTCTCCCTATCGCTCTCTCTCCCTGACTTAAACACAACCCCCCTTCATTTCTCTGTTTATGTGGGTAAGGAATGATGTGTGTTGTGGCCCAATAAAGAGGAGTTCTAGATTCTCTCTCCCTCTCTCTGTATCCGTGGTATTAAAACAGCCCTTACCTTACAACACGATTCAAGAGATTTAGGAACATATGGCTTCACTTAGACCTCCCCACCCTCCCTTCTCTCCAACTTACCTCTCTCTCTCCCTCCTTCCCTCTCTCCTCCTTACTAGTCTCGCTCCCCACCCTATCCCTCTTTTCCGCTTACCTCTTTCACTCATTCCCTCATTTCCTCTCTCCGTCTCTCCTCAATAACTCTCTTACCTCTCTCCCTGCCCGTTTCATGGTAAGGAAAGGACAGACAGTTCCAGATAAGTCATGTATTTTCCCCCAATGTCATGACACACATAAATCAGCACGCACACACACAGAGGGTGAGGGTGGAGCTCAGTGTATGCGTTTATGTTCAGGGCTAACCTGGGAAAAGATTGTGAGGGTGGTGCTGACCTGTGCAGTGAAGAAGGCTGGTGTTAGGGACCCAGAGGGCAGCGCAGGACTGTTGAGGGCGATAGATCCGATGTCATTGGCTGTCAGGAGCAGGGAGGGTGCGGATATCTCCAGGCCTTTTGGCTTCCTGGTTTTTGGCGGGACGCTATTGGCTAAGCCCCTCTTCTTTGGCGTGGGTGTGACCTGGCCACGGTCTCTGTGACCAGACGATAGGTTAAGGGGTTGAGCACTCTGCTCTGATTCATCAGTCTCAGGGGCGGGGCTCCGTGCCCTCCAGAGTGCGTGGGTGGGGCTGTGTGATGGGGAGGAGGAGCAGGACGAGGAGTAGGCTAGCCTTGGGGAAGGTTTGGACGAATAATAGCCCTCGTTTGAGGAAGGGGGCGGGGATGAAGGCAGCGACACCATCGGCAGTGCCCCGCCCTTATGGCTGCGGTTCTGAACAAAGCGAATCACCGTGCCACTGTTGTCATGGTGATCATGTCGAGGCTCCACCTTGATTGGCCGGAGCAGATCAGGGGGGCGGAGGAGGTCCTGGGGATGCTGGAGGGAGCTGACGGTAAAGGAGGAGTAGAGGCCTGAGTGGAGGTACTCGTTCCTCCCTGGGGGGCCGCCCCTCATCCCCTCCTCATCCCCCTCCCCCTCTGACAGGGCCCCACCAGTCTCATCACCCCCCCTCACACCCATCTCCACCGCCGCGGGGTCCATCTTCAGGATCTCCGGAAAGGACACAAATTTGTACACAAACTTCTGACCAATCACCTTCTTGATGATGTTCTGGAGGAGGAAGAGGGAAGGAGGAGTTTAAGCATCATATGTTATACAGTAATAACAGTGTAATGTTAACATGCATGCCATGATGTTATATGGTGGTTTGACCTGTAGAATTGGTACAGACATGTTCATGCTGTGTTGAGGTATTTGGTATTTATGAGGATCCCCATTTAGCCGCTGCAAAAGCATCAGCTACTCTTCCTGAGGTCCACATGAAACATGACATAATACATAGTACAGGACATTATTAGTCGAGGACTAAAATACATATCAGTACATAAACACAATATCTAGGTCTAATACATAACACAGTGCAAATTACAATACAATATATTTAAAATGGCTGTGTCTTGTCATAGTCCCCTTTGTGCAGTAAGGTGTCATTTATCTTCTTTTTTTTTACTGGGTTTAGTGCTAGTTTGAGTTACCTGGGGTGGCAGAGTTCCATCTAGTCATGGCTCTATCTAATACTGTGTGTTTCCCAGCCTCTGTTCTGGACCTGGGGACTGTGAAGACACCTCTGGTTGCATGTCTTGTGTTGTACTTATGAGTGTCTGAACTGTGTGCCAACTGCTTGAACAGATAGTTCGGTACCTTCAACATATCAATACCTCGCACAAAGACCAATGGTGATGCAGTCAATCTCTCCTCAACTTCCCCTCTGTGTACATCCAAGTGCGATACATGCTGCCTTGTTCTGGACCAACTGCAATTGACCTATGTCCTCCTTTGCTGCCCATGACCACACTGCTGGGCAGTAGTCCAGGGGCGACAAAGCTGGGCACTAGGACCTGTCTGGTTGACTGAAGTCAGAGCAACGCCCTATCATGGACAGACCTCTTCCCATTTTAGCAACCATTGAGTCTATATGTTTTGACCATGACAGCTTGCTATCTAGGGTTACACCCAGCAGTTTAGTCTCTTCAACTTGCTCAATTGCCACATTACTCAATAATAGATCTAAATTAGGTTTAGCACTGAGCAAGTGATTTGTCCCAAAAATTATGCTTTTTGGTTTTGAGATATTTAGCAACAGCTTATTGCTAGTTACCCTTTCTATAACTGACTGGAGCTCTATGTTAAGTGTCTCAGTTATTTGACTGTTGTAGCCGACGTGTATGCTGTTCAGTCGTCAGTGTACATACACACAGGCATTAGTCAAGGTCGTCGGAAGGTCATTTGTAAAAATAGAAAACAATAATGGCCTTAGCCGGCTGCCCTGTGGTATACCACAATCAACTGAATTTGCATGAGAGAGGCTTCCATTAACAAAAACCCTCTGTGTTCTATTAGATAGGTAACGCTCAATCCATAATAAGGCAGAGGATGCAAATAACACCTACATTTTTTCAGCAATAGGTTATGATCAATGACATTAAAAGCTGCACTGAAGTCTAACAAAGCAGCTCCCCCAATCTTCTTACTATCGATTACTTTCAGCCAACCATCAGTCATTTGTGTCAATGTTGAGTGCCCATCACTGTAAGCATGCTGAAAGTCTTTTCTGTAAAATAACTTTATTTGATCAAATGTTTTTCCAAAAATTTGCTAAGCACTTGTAACATGTTTGAACCATTAAAGGGTGTCCTGCTATTCCTGGGTAGCAGAATGACATTTGCCTCCCTCCATGTCTGAGGGCACACAGTCTTCTAGGCTTAAATTGAAGATGTGGCAAACAGGAGTCACAATGTATTCCGCTACCAACCTCAGCAGTTTACCATCCAGGTTGTCGGTACCAGGTGGTTTGTCCTTATTTATAGATAGCAACCATTTTTCACCCTTCCACACAAACTTTGTGGAACTCAAAACTACAGTGCTTGCCTTTAATTATTTGGTCCATTATGCATAAATAGGAAGACTCAGCATTTGTTGTTTGGATGTCATACCTAAGTTTGCTAATCTTGTCAACAACAACAAATATTAAAGTGGTTGGCAATATCAAAGGGTTTTGTGATGAACAAGCCATCTGCATTAATGAAGGATGAAGCCGAGTTAGCTTTTTTTGCATCAAATTTCATTGAAGTACTCCATAGCATTTTACTATCATTCTATTATTCATATTATATATATATATATATATATATATACTGCTCAAAAAAATAAAGGGAACACTTAAACACAATGTAACTCCAAGTCAATCACACTTCTGTGAAATCAAACTGTCCACTTAGGAAGCAACACTGATTGACAATAAATTTCACATGCTGTTGTGCAAATGGAATAGACAACAGGTGGAAATTATAGGCAATTAGCAAGACACCCCCAATAAAGGAGTGGTTTTGCAGGTGGTGACCACAGACCACTTCTCAGTTCCTATGCTTCCTGGCTGATGTTTTGGTCACTTTTGAATGCTGGCGGTGCTTTCACTCTAGTGGTAGCATGAGACGGAGTCTACAACCCACACAAGTGGCTCAGGTAGTGCAGCTCATCCAGGATGGCATAGCAATGCGAGCTGTGGCAAGAAGGTTTGCTGTGTCTGTCAGCGTAGTGTCCAGAGCATGGAGGCGCTACCAGGAGACAGGCCAGTACATCAGGAGACGTGGAGGAGGCCGTAGGAGGGCAACAACCCAGCAGCAGGACCGCTACCTCCGCCTTTGTGCAAGGAGGAGCACTGCCAGAGCCCTGCAAAATGACCTCCAGCAGGCCACAAATGTGCATGTGTCTGCTCAAACGGTCAGAAACAGACTCCATGAGGGTGGTATGAGGGCCCGACGTCCACAGGTGGGGGTTGTGCTTACAGCCCAACACCGTGCAGGACGTTTGGCATTTGCAAGAGAACACCAAGATTGGCAAATTCGCCACTGGCGCCCTGTGCTCTTCAGATGAAAGCAGGTTCACACTGAGCACATGTGACAGACGTGACAGAGTCTGGAGACGCCGTGGAGAACGTTCTGCTGCCTGCAACATCCTCCAGCATGACCGGTTTGGCGGTGGGACAGTCATGGTGTGGGGTGGCATTTCTTTGGGGGGGCCGCACAGCCCTCCATGTGCTCGCCAGAGGTAGCCTGACTGCCATTAGGTACCGAGATGAGATCCTCAGACCCCTTGTGAGACCATATGCTGGTGCGGTTGGCCCTGGGTTCCTCCTAATGCAAGACAATGCTAGACCTCATGTGGCTGGAGTGTGTCAGCAGTTCCTGCAAGAGGAAGGCATTGATGCTATGGACTGGCCCGCCCGTTCCCCAGACCTGAATCCAATTGAGCACATCTGGGACATCATGTCTCGCTCCATCCACCAACGCCACGTTGCACCACAGACTGTCCAGGAGTTGGCGGATGCTTTAGTCCAGGTCTGGGAGGAGATCCCTTAGGAGACCATCCGCCACCTCATCAGGAGCATGCCCAGGCGTTGTAGGGAGGTCATACAGGCACGTGGAGGCCACACACACTACTGAGCCTCATTTTGACTTGTTTTAAGGACATTACATCAAAGTTGGATCAGCCTGTAGTGTGGTTTTCCACTTTAATTTTGAGTGTGACTCCAAATCCAGACCTCCATGGGTTGATAAATTTGATTTCCATTGATAATTTGTGTGATTTTGTTGTCAGCACATTCAACTATGTAAAGAAAAAAGTATTTAATAATATTTCATTCATTCAGATCTAGGATGTGTTATTTTAGTGTTCCCTTTATTTTTTTGAGCAGTGTGTATATATATATATATATATATTTATCTTAGTTCCATAGTATAGTTTCTTCTTCATTTTGTTTAGTTACATGATTTCTCAATTTACTGTATGTTTGTGAAGGGTTTACAATGTTGGTGTACCTGGTCATCCGTACCAGCAGGCGTGTGTTTGGTGTTAGTGTAGTGCCAATGTAATCTATGGGAGTTGTACCTTGTCGTCCATACCAGCAGGTGTGTGTTTGGTGTTAGTGTAGTGCCAACGTAATCTATGGGAGTTGTACCTTGTCGTCCATACCAGCAGGTGTGTGTTTAGTGTTAGTGTAGTGCCAACGTAATCTATGGAGTTGTACCTTGTCGTCCATACCAGCAGGTGTGTGTTTAGTGTTAGTGTAGTGCCAACGTAATCTATGGGAGTTGTACCTTGTCGTCCATACCAGCAGGTGTGTGTTTGGTGTTAGTGTAGTGCCAACGTAATCTATGGGAGTTGTACCTTGTCGTCCATACCAGCAGGTGTGTGTTTGGTGTTAGTGTAGTGCCAACGTAATCTATGGGAGTTGTACCTTGTCGTCCATACCAGCAAGTGTGTGTTTAGTGTTAGTGTAGTGCCAACGTAATCTATGGGAGTTGTACCTTGTCGTCCATACCAGCAGGTGTGTGTTTAGTGTTAGTGTAGTGCCAACGTAATCTATGGGAGTTGTACCTTGTCGTCCATACCAGCAGGTGTGTGTTTAGTGTTAGTGTAGTGCCAACGTAATCTATGGGAGTTGTACCTTGTCGTCCATACCAGCAGGTGTGTGTTTGGTGTTTGTGTAGTGCCAACGTAATCTATGGGAGTTGTACCTTGTCGTCCATACCAGCAGGTGTGTGTTTGGTGTTTGTGTAGTGCCAACGTAATCTATGGGAGTTGTACCTTGTCGTCCATACCAGCAGGTGTGTGTTTAGTGTTAGTGTAGTGCCAACGTAATCTATGGGAGTTGTACCTTGTCGTCCATACCAGCAGGTGTGTGTTTGGTGTTAGTGTAGTGCCAACGTAATCTATGGGAGTTGTACCTTGTCGTCCATACCAGCAGGTGTGTGTTTGGTGTTTGTGTAGTGCCAATGTAATCTATGGCAGTTGTACCTTGTCATAGTAGTAACGCAGGGCGCGGCTCAGCTTGTCATAGTTCATGTTGGTCTTGTTCTTCCTCAGACCCCACAGCTTGGCCACCTCTTCTGACTTGAGCAGTTTAAACTCCCCGTCGTTAGACGTCCAGCAGATCAGGTGCTTGTGGCTCTGGTCCAATAACAGCTGCAGCAGGAACTGCCACAACGTGATGGCACTCTCCATGACTGGAAAGAGAGAGGGAGAAAGAAAGAGGGGTGAACACAGTCAGTTACACTTGCACTGCATGTAAATCGACGAACACACATTCAAAGCCTCCCCCATGTCCCGCCCCCAACCAAGAAGGCATTTCCTGCACCATAAAAGCCTACCCATAAAGACAGAAAACACACCAACAACACATTTAGATCATCACTACAGCAGACACTGGAGTCACAGTATTATGCTACTCCTGGCATCATGTGCCAGATCCGGTGCCAACCAATGTACTGTCTATTAACATATGTATGCCTATGAGGCCAAGTGCCAGCATACATCTCATATTACAATATGTTGAAGTGGGGAATAAAAGCCATTACTGCATATGTAGTGAGACACACCAGGGGCTATGTAAAACTTTCACTCGCTGGAGAGCTTGGCTGGCTGCCCAAATGATAAGACGGGTCAACACAGGAGCTCTTTGTGAATGAGGGGCTGCCTGGCAGCTTTAGTACATCAGACAAGTCAGAGAAGCTTGTCCACTCCACTAACACGCATGCACACTCAGTTACTTGCACTCACTCATACGCTGTGCTTTGACTGTATGCTTCGTAGTAGTAATTATGTTTCATTATTGGTCAAAATAAAGAGTTCAAGTGTGTGCGCTTGTGTCAGAGTTCAGGGACTTGGTGCTGCCAACTATGGCCAGACGGGTGGAGCTAGGGATGTTTCCGTGGTGATAAAAGAGGATGTGGTCAGTGCCCCTCTGCCAAGACAGGCCACAGCCCAACGACACTATTTACCTTGACTTCACTGTCCGTCTGTCTCACACTCCACACAGACAACTTTCTGTGCACCTCTCTCTCTCACAACACACATATTCCCCAGACACAAGCTTGTCTGTTTGAAAATACCAAACAGAGAATCCTGCTTTCCCTCCTCCTCCATCCCTCTCAGTGGGAGAGAGACCATCCAGGAGAGGAAAAAGGTGAATACCCCCTCTGTCTCGGTTTCCTGAGGAGCTCTCCTGTGTGTGCATGTTTTTTTGTGTATGGTAGGGATGTGTGGGTGTGTGTATGTCTAAATGAGGACTTCCTCTCATTCTGCTATAGGGCGTCTTCCCGGGGGAAAGGCCAGTCCCAACTCAAAGGTAGGAATTCCTGTCACCGGGAACCATCGGAAACACAGAGACCTCACAGATGAGACAAATGGACGGGTTTCCTCCTCGCCTCGCTCTGGTACGGCAACACACACCACCCATTTCCTATTCCACAACAACACATGGAGAATGCATTGCATACATGTATGTACTCTGGGTCTCCCCCAGGACATGCTGTGGCATGATGTATGATGGATTTAGTCTTTGATGTTCCATAGTGACATGGGTTAACTAGCCAAGCTCAGAGACAAAACAGCAGGAACTGTTCATTTGGGGATATCCGTAACCGTAGCAATAGTAAGAAACCTGCATTGCCTGAAACACTGGATTGGTGCAATTAAAAATACTGTCATCATAGATTTATATCTGTTTTATTGCAGCATTGAATATGTCCACGTTATTTGTACTGTGTGGGATGATAGGCCCACAGCACAGTGTCTCTCCACCTGGACAGGTACACACACACACACACATGTAGCTTCTGGTAGGGATGATTTATTTTGTTGATGGGGAGTTTCTAGTATCTTAAAACAGTGCTATGACACAGAAAAATTATACAGCTGGTCCTCTGGACAGGCTTCTCCAGTATCGACTAAACGGAAACCCGTTATGAGCTCTCTATGTGGGGGGATTACTTAACCATGACTAAATGCGCTCTCTTCCTGCGCACTACCAATGGAAAAACCAACTAGCCACTGCGCTACGCGCTCCTGTCGCTAGCACGTACTGTACAACCAACAGTGACATGAGACGTTATAGGCTATATAATGCCTCTGGTCGCTGTATCGTACCAAACTCCGTATATAGACGCTCTAACGTATGGGTTATCACCCGTGGAACGCCGGGCTCGGGTTTGTGCAGAGCCATCGGTGTTGGAGAGCCTGGAACACTCAAACGGCTCTTTGTTTGCCCCATGACTCATTTTCAAGATGTTGTCTGCTGCCAGTTTCAATCCGGAAGCGCATGGCAATTAGTCTGTAGAGTCCAGACAAACCAGAAAGTCTACTAGAGTTGTTAAAGGGCCATGAGCGCATTTTCACACCAACAGCTAATTGGAGTTGCCAAATGCATCACAATAAACAAATTGCGCGAGAAAAGCAGACTTTATTTAACTAGGCAAGTCAGTTAAGAACAAATTATTATTTTCAATGACGGCCTAGGAACAGTGGCCTTGTACAAATCTGTCGTTCTGCCCCTGAACCTTGTCAGCTCGGGGATTTGATCTTGCAACCTTTCGGTTACTAGTCCAAAGCCCTAACCATTAGACTACCTGCCGCCTAGAGCACCGTGATAGACCCGAGCAATTTGAGTTTGACATCCAATGTGTGAATAACGGAGTAGCCCAATATTAGCAAACGTCAAAACGAAAATAAACGTAACTTTTTATGGCGTACTTTTATGAATAGAAGGAAACACATACCTTTTACGCAAATGTATACATGTGTGCCAAGATAGTATATCCGCGATTTGCTACGCTACCAGCATCTATCGACTGTCGTCCCTTAAATTTCAAGTTCATTGTGATGACCGAGTTATGTCATATTTCCAAACTATATTTTCTGGTACAGAGTTCACTTCTAAGTCATCATCACTCAAACTCAGTGACTATCCTGGTTTAATAAAGTGAATATGAATATCATAGAGAAGCATGCCTCCACATACCCTGGTGTTGGACGTCTGCTTTCCTTCTGTATATGTTTTTAAAGAGAATTCCGTATAATGCGCTGGTTTTCCATTCTGATGCCGTCTGAGCTGCGGGACTCGAGACTGTAAGGGGATCCGGAGGTTTTTTTCTTCTTCAGAGCAGGAAGTCGGAGCGCGCAGACAGAGAGCCGGCTCACTTCCTCTCGCGCATTATTCCCCAGGCTCTCGGCAGTCTGTGTAAACACGCTTTTCCTCCTCTTTGCGCCCGCCCGCGCGCACACACACACACACAGTAATATTGTAATTCTGACTACTTACTGGCCCAACTGACGTCACCTTCTTGGCCAGCAGCTGGAGGCGTTCGTGTTCCTTCCTCTACACACACACACACTCTGACTGCTCTCTCTCTCTGTGTGTGTGTGTGTGTGTGTGTGTGTGTGTGTGTGTGTGTGTGTGTGTGTGTGAAATCTCATTGATATCAACTTATTGAAAGGCATTGGGCTAGTTGTTGCATTCAATTTCAAGAAGTAGGCTATTCTTAAAATTCTCCATCATCTGCACCACACACAGACACATGCGTGCACGCACTTTCATTATCACGGGCTTCACTTGAAGTCAAAACGGGAGTAGAGGAGCTCTTTAATCCTTCCACATGTTTTAGTCCAAGATTCCATTCACAGCTCTTTTAAAGCCAGTTTCCCCGAAGTTCATGGTAAACACTGCAGATATCGGTTCAATCGGAAATTACCATTAAATGTCAAGTGCACTATAACGTGGATTTTACACGGATCGGATTGAATCCTGGCCTTAGTGGAATAAAGTGATGTGATTATGTTTGTGTCAATGAGAAAATGCAATAAGTAGGCTTATGTGTGCACGTGAGTTTGTGTGTGTTGGGAGTGGATCCACTTTTCCGGTTTCATGCATGGATTTCCTCTCACAGGAAACCGTAGCTCACAAAACATATTCAGTCACATAGGTCAGTAGCCTACACATGGCCGGTGTTATGGGCGGGCCTTAGGGGTCCTGACCACTGTAGTTTACCTCCTTGTCCAAATATAAATATTGAAATATGAATAATAATTTATTTGACCGAGGCGCGCCCTGAGAGAAAGATGCATCAATCTCAGAAAAAGCATCCGAGCAAGCTAAACTAAACAGTTTGTAACAAAAAAAATATATTATTATATATTATTTATGTCCAGACAGCATCAGAAACATGGGCTACATATATGCCTTCTGTCGACAATGCTTCGGTTGAAATTTGCATAAAGTGGACGGGAGCTCAACTTTTTCTACCGCTCCTCTAGCAGGGTTCTCGCTGCTCTCCTTCCCACAATCCCCTGCACATCTCTCTGTGTGTCCTCGTTGAAAATGAATAGGGGCGGCCTTCTCCTGCCGAATTCGTTGCTGGTGAAAACCTTCAGACCAGAGGGGCGCTGTTTTGCTCGCTCGGATGCTTTCTCCAGTGAGAGTTTCAGCAGAGAGGAAGAGGCGAAGCCCGATGCGTTTGTATGGGCATAATATGCAGACCTCAGATTATAGCCTGCCTTCCCACCTTTGGGACGGTAACTCCCATTGTTAGGGCGGAGACATGAACATCTCGACATTATATACAGATATCTAGTTTCAGCCTCTTTTGAATCGGAAAGGAAAGTTGGCGAATGCACAGTGCACTGTTAGGATGATGGCTTCCACTAAAGTCAATTGATGTTTTTCCTAAATTATTTCATTTCATTACATCTCACCAGAGAGCATGACTTAGCCACAAAGCGATCATTAGCTTCTTCTTTAAAAAAAAAAAAAAAGCTGTAGGTAGGCCTACGCCTATTTGGGAAGCCTGCAATTTGGACAGCGCGCATGGCAATAGGCCTAGTTGATTGAGTTGCGGCTGTCAGTGAAAAACATCTAAAATATGTGTGAAAATAATGTGTGTTGAGTATCATTTAAAATGTTGCAACAAGAAGGGTGGGTGTGTTGTGAAAATATGGCATCTCTCTCTCCAGAATGCATGCTCTCAACTCTCCAGAATGCACTCAGTTGTCTCCTGCCAATTCTTCGAAATTCATTGTTTCATTGTGTGAATTGTTTGCCCTTTAATTGTATATTTTAATAAATTCCCCAGTATGTCGCCAGTAGTCCTAGTAAATGTACCGATAATTCCCCATGATTTTGTTACATTAATTTATATTAATGCATGTATTAATTACAGTCATTTAGCCTACTGTTCTCATTCTCTGCATGGAAACGTTGTTTGCAGAGTTCACAACCTGCTGACTTACCTAGTTAAATAAAGGTTAAATACTTGAGCAGTGGCGACCTGTTGTTCAGGGCCGGTGCAGCAGAGCCCCACATTTTTTGCACCCAAATGTTATTTTGGCATAAATGTCACATATCAGTTTGCAAACAATGTAAAAAAAATAATTAATTAAATTTTAATTTAACTCAGAAGCTAACCTGAGTTAATAAAGCCGCATACAAACATGGTCTCTTTTTTGTTTCTTGAGTAAGGCTGCTCCAAAATGTAGGTGTGTCAGCCTAGCTCAGTGCTTTCTGTGGTGGTGGGGCAAGCCAGTAGAAATTACAGAGTGTTGCGCTGTGATTGGCTCAGTGTTCTGTAACTCATGGGGACACTACTCACCGCCAAGTCTAAGGGTAGAGCTAGAAAATTCCAGCCCCTTGTGTGCTGCCGTAGAGTTACATTAGAAGTGCCCATCCACGAAGGCTCAAGGTCATTGGCCACTGATAAAATTATGTCAAATCACATATCTACAGGAGCTTTGACTGGTCAACATCATACTTTCAAAATCTTAGCTAGCAGTCATCATCATGAATCAAGTCAAACATCTACTGCAAATCCTTTTTAATCCTTGTCATATGAAGATGAATAATGAAGAGAAATTATAGATTAAACATATCAGTGCTCAATAAGTTGTAAATCGCAAATTCAACAATGAGTGGTTTGGAAGGAATCAGTGGCTAACAGCAAGAATTGCAAAGCAATCATTCACCTGATAAGTGGCTGTGTGGTCCCAAGTCTAAGATTAATGGTTTCTTTCTCTAGTTAGTGCAATTAATGTATCGTTTAGTGTTGTGTAGTGGCTTTGCCGGCATGCATCCCAACACACTCATCCAACATATTACTACTTTACTCTAAAATTATACAAATGTTTCTCTCTAAACAAGTGAATTATTTATCTTAAGGCTTTCTTACTTGTATATTTAAAAAAAGATATAGATCTAACTTTATTGGAATATAACTACACATTTTTCAAAATTTCAATGCATGTGTCTATTACACACGCATACTCACGCACAAGCACACTTTTAAAATATAGGTTCTCTAAGAAAAATGGTGGATCTTCTCCACTTGCATCATGTGAGTGGAGAAGATGGCATAGCAGTTCAGACGTCATTTTGTCCTCGTATTGTCATGTCCTGTATATATATATATTTACACCTTTCTTCGCATATCTTTTATATATTTTATTATCCAAGAACTCAACTACAAACAGCTTTCCTGCAACCCGCCTCACCAATTACAGAAAAAAAAGTATTATTTACCTCAAATCTGAAAATTCACAATTGAAGCTAGCCAGAAGCTAACCAGAAGCTAACCAGAAGCTAGCCAGAAGCTAACCAGAAGCTAGCCAGAAGCTAGTCAGAAGCTAGCCAGAAGCTAACCAGAAGCTAGCCAGAAGCTAACCAGAAACTAGCCAGAAGCTAACCAGAAACTAGCCAGAAGCTAACCTGAAACTACCCAGAAGTTAGCCGGTTTACTGGCTAACGTTAGTATTTCAGCTACCCACGTTTTGTGGTCATCAGCTATTCCTTTAGCTCGATAATCTATCGGCACTTTTGTACAACGCGACTCAGACCAGAACATACCGGACCTATTTTTCTCAATATCCCCGGATTTCAACCGCAAGCTCTGGACATTTACACCTTGATTTCGCAGCTAGCTAGCTGCAAACCGTGTGACTATTGGCTTACGTCGATCCCGGAGCAAACTTAAATTATTCCGGAGCTAGCCAGCTGAAGAGTTCCATCAGCCATTTCTGGGCTACAATCACCTATCCGGACCCGTTTTTTTTTACTACAAATGCGGAGCCCCACCGGGCCTTCACGACTGACTACCAACGTTATCTGCCCGAGGGAGTTATCCAACTGGCACCTCCGTCGCGACGTTACCTGAACGCTCATCTGGGGCCCGCTAATCGTTAGCTGTCTTATCGGCTGCTATCTGAATAAGTATATCGGACAATTTTTCTTGGGTCACTATATCTATTTTGCCAATTGGATTGATCCCCTCTACCACACGGAACCCCACTAATCTACCGACGGAAACGCACGAGGTGACTAAAAATAGACCTCCATCCTATGCTATCTTGCTACCGATAGCCAGCTACCCGGCCAGCTGTCTGGATCGCCGTGACCCCAACCAACCTCTACTCACTGGACCCTTATGATCACTCGATTAAGCATGCCTCTCCTTAATGTAAATATGCCTTGTCCATTGCTGTTCTGGTTAGTGTTTATTGGCTTATTTCATTGTAGAGCCTCTAGCCCTGCTCACTATACCATATCCAACCTTTCAGTTCCACCACCCACATATGCGATGACATCACCTGGTTTCAATGATGTTTCTAGAGACAATATCTCTCTCATCATCACTCAATACCTAGGTTTACCTCCACTGTATTCACATCCTACCATACCTTTGTCTGTACATTATTCCTTGAAGCTATTTTATCGCCCCCAGAAACTTCCTTTTACTCTCTGTTCTAGACGACCAATTCTCATAGCTTTTAGCCGTACCCTTATCCTACTCCTCCTCTGTTCCTCTGGTGATGTAGAGGTGAATCCAGGCCCTGCAGTACCTAGCTCCACTCCTATTCCCCAGGCGCTCTCTTTTGATGACTTCTGTAACCGTAATAGCCTTGGTTTCATGCATGTTAACATTAGAAGCCTCCTCCCTAAGTTTGTTTTGTTCACTGCTTTAGCACACTCTGCCAACCCAGATGTTTTAGCCGTGTCTGAATCCTGGCTTAGGAAGACCACCAAAAATTCTGACATTTTCATCCCTAACTACAAGATTTTCAGACAAGATAGAACGGCCAAAGGGGGCGGTGTTGCAATCTACTGCAAAGATTGCCTGCAGAGTTCTGTTTTACTATCCAGGTCTGTTCCCAAACAATTTGAACTTCTACTTTTAAAAATCCACCTCTCTAAAAACAAGTCTCACCGTTGCCGCCTGCTATAGACCACCCTCTGCCCCCAGCTGTGCTCTGGACACCACATGTGAACTGATTGCCCCCCATCTATCTTCAGAGCTCGTGCTGCTAGGCGACCTAAATTGGAACATGCTTAACACCCCAGCCATCCTACAATCTAAGCTTGATGCCCTCAATCTCACACAAATTATCAATGAACCTACCAGGTACCACCCCAATTCCGTAAACACGGGTACCCTCATAGATATCATCCTAACCAACTTGCCCTCCAAATACACCTCTGCTGTTTTCAACCAAGATCTCAGCGATCACTGCCTCATTGCCTGCATCCGTAATGGGTCAGCGGTCAAACGACTTCCACTCATCACTGTCAAACGCTCCCTGAAACACTTCAGCGAGCAGGCCTTTCTAATCGACCTGGCCGAGGTATCCTGGAAGGATATTGATCTCATCCCGTCAGTAGAGGATGCCTGGATATTTTTTTTAAATGCCTTCCTCACCATCTTGAATAAGCATGCCCCATTCAAGAAATTTAGAACCAGGAACAGATATAGCCCTTGGTTCTCTCCTGACCTGACTGCCCTTAACCAACAGAAAAACATCCTATGGCGTTCTGCATTAGCATCGAACAGCCCCCGTGATATGCAACTTTTCAGGGAAGCTAGAAACCAATATACACAGGCAGTTAGAAAAGCCAAGGCTAGCTTTTTCAAGCAGAAATTTGCTTCCTGCAACACAAACTCAAAAAAGTTCTGGGACACTGTAAAGTCCATGGAGAATAAGAACACCTCCTCCCAGCTTCCAACTGCACTGAAGATAGGAAACACTGTCACCACCGACAAATCCACTATAATTGAGAATTTCAATAAGCATTTTTCTACGGCTGGCCATGCTTTCCACCTGGCTACCCCTACCCCGGTCAACAGCACTGCCCTCCCCTCTGCTACTCGCCCACGCCTTCCCCATTTCTCTTTCTCCCAAATACAGTCAGCTGATGTTCTGAAAGAGCTGCAAAATCTGGACCCTTACAAATCAGCCGGGCTAGATAATCGGGACCCTTTCTTTCTAAAACTATCTGCTGAAATTGTTGCCACCCCTATTACTAGCCTTTTCAACCTCTCTTTCGTGTCGTCTGAGATTCCCAAAGATTGGAAAGCAGCTGCGGTTATCCCCCTCTTCAAAGGGGGGGGACACTCTTGACCCAAACAGCTACAGACCTATATCTATCCTACCCTGCCTTTCTAAGGTCTTCGAAAGCCAAGTCAACAAACAGATTACCGACCATTTCGAATCCCACCATACCTTCTCCGCTATGCAATCTGGTTTCAGAGCTGGTCATGGGTGCACCTCAGCCACGCTCAAGGTCATAAACGATATCTTAACCGCCATCGATAGGAAACAATACTGTGCAGCCGTATTCATTGACCTGGCCAAGGCTTTTGACTCTGTCAATCACCACATCCTCATCGGCAGACTCGACAGCCTTGGTTTCTCTAATGATTGCCTCGCCTGGTTCACCAACTACTTCTCTGATCGAGTTCAGTGTGTCAAATCGGAGGGTCTGTTGTCCGGACCTCTGGCAGTCTCTATGGGGGTGCCACAGGGTTCAATTCTTGGACCGACTCTCTTCTCTGTATACATCAATGATGTCGCTCTTGCTGCTGGTGAGTCTCTGATCCACCTCTACGCAGACGACACTATTCTGTATACTTCTGGCCCTTCTTTTGACACTGTGTTAACAACCCTCCAGGCGAGCTTCAATGCCATACAACTCTCCTTCCGTGGCCTCCAATTGCTCTTAAATACAAGTAAAACTAAATGCATGCTCTTCAACCGATCGCTGCCTGCACCTGCCCGCCTGTCCAACATCACTACTCTGGACGGCTCTGACTTAGAATATGTGGACAACTACAAATACCTAGGTGTCTGGTTAGACTGTAAACTCTCCTTCCAGACTCACATCAAACATCTCCAATCCAAAGTAAAATCTAGAATTGGCTTCCTATTCCGCAACAAAGCATCCTTCACTCATGCTGCCAAACATACCCTTGTAAAACTGACCATCCTACCAATCCTCGACTTCGGTGATGTCATTTACAAAATAGCCTCCAAAACCCTACTCAATAAATTGGATGCAGTCTATCACAGTGCCATCCGTTTTGTCACCAAAGCCCCATATACTACCCACCACTGCGACCTGTACACTCTCGTTGGCTGGCCCTCGCTTCATACTCGTCGCCAAACCCACTGGCTCCAGGTCATCTACAAAACCCTGCTAGGTAAAGTCCCCCCTTATCTCAGCTCGCTGGTCACCATAGCAGCACCTACCTGTAGCACGCGCTCCAGCAGGTATATCTCTCTGGTCACCCCCAAAACCAATTCTTCCTTTGGCCGCCTCTCCTTCCAGTTCTCTGCTGCCAATGACTGGAACGAACTACAAAAATCTCTGAAACTGGAAACACTTATCTCCCTCACTAGCTTTAAGCACCAGCTGTCAGAGCAGCTCATAGATTACTGCACCTGTACATAGCCCATCTATAATTTAGCCCAAACAACTACCTCTTTACCTACTGTATTTATTTATTTATTTTGCTCCTTTGCACCCCATTATTTCTATCTCTACTTTGCACTTTCTTCCACTGCAAACCAACCATTCCAGTGTTTTTTACTTGCTATATTGTATTTACTTCGCCACCATGGCCTTTTTTTATATTTTTATTTATATATATATTTTGTTTGCCTTCACCTCCCTTATCTCACCTCACTTGCTCACATTGTATATAGACTTATTTTTCACTGTATTATTGACTGTATGTTTGTTTTACTCCATGTGTAACTATGTGTTGTTGTATGTGTCGAACTGCTTTGCTTTATCTTGGCCAGGTCGCAATTGTAAATGAGAACGTGTTCTCAATTTGCCTACCTGGTTAAATAAAGTTGAAATAAATAAATAAATAAAAATGTGAGGCTGGAGAAAGAGTGTTTCCGGATATTTCTTGAATGTTGTAGCTTGTTGTATTACCAGTAAATAATGCAGACAAAGTAGGTCAAGGGTATAAGTGGAGGACAAGGAGTAAAACTAAAATCAAACGTTAAACTCTGGCTCAACTCAATTTCTTGAGTGGCTATCTCTGGCATTTCGGCAAGCCTAAAGTTGGTAGGATGTCAAAACTGAATTTGTATAGCATATAGTAGCTTAGAAATCACTTCGGAAATACAAAACCACAAATTGGATCAACACCTATTATTGGCAACAACAAAAATATGATGTCCAAATTTGACACTTTTCCATTAATTTCGATACAAAAGAATTGCAACTTCCTCTGTTTAGTTTTGCACTTTCGGTGAAGGGAACAACGCGAGAGTTTGCCACCTCGCTCCGCCTATTTCTCTCTGGTAACAACAAACAGCGCCAAACTGCCGTAACCGTTCATGGACCGAACCCCGGTGTGTAGCGTTCCTAACGGAACAATGGACCCTTTATGGAAAAAAGTCAACTCATTTACTGGACCTATTCCCCGGTCAAGACACGGACACCGAGCAGTGGCTATTCGGGAACTTATTATCGTGTTTGGAGGTGGAAACGAGGGGATAGCGGAGGAGCTCCATGTTTACAACACCGGTAGGCTAACGCGTTAATTAACTATTTTGGCTAGCTAATGGATGCTACACATTTTGTGTTTGAGAAGTGAGCTAACTTAACTATTTGGTTTTCCTAGCCATCTGGTGCGACTAATATGTTAATGCCTTGAAAGTTTCACAAACATTCCCTGAAGTTAAGCAGCCAGCTTGCTTACTTGGCTAACGTTAGCTAGCGAAGCTAACCAAATGTCCATCTACTGCCTATGGTTGTTATCAGATGTAGTTTCTGTGGAGAATAGCTAACTTGGCTAGCATACAATTGATGTGGTGTGGAACAGATGATCACTGGAGAATCTGGAGGCCATGTAGCTAACAAACAAACAATTGTCGACTTAGCTTTTATAAGTTATATTGCGTAATTATAGTCACACAGTGTATTATGATTGAGTAAACATGAGTTATTCTCAGGTGATCAGACCTCTAGCCCTTTGTCTAGTCTCTAAGCAGTGGTTTCTCCCAGCGGTGAGAGGGGACATCCCTCCAGGCTGTGCTGCCCATGGTTTTGCCTGTGAGGGAACCCGCATCCTGGTCTTTGGCGGCATGGTGGAATTTGGCAAATACAACAACAGCCTGTACGAGCTACAGGTGAGGCTCTCGCACTCACTTGCGTCTTCTGTCATAAACATCCTCTTGTCATGTTTTATGCATAAGGTGAAGAGTGTGCTGCAGAATTGTCATTCACAGACCTGTAGCTCTGATGGAAGGTCTTCACAAGCATATTTCCCTCTTAGATTGTACAGTAGATTGTATGTAGTCACTCGGATGGATAAGATGCCGTAGTTGACCTTTGACCCCTTGTCTATCAGGCGAGCCGCTGGCTGTGGAAGAAGCTGAAACCCAGGCCACCAAAGAACGGCATGCCGCCTCCATGTCCCCGCCTCGGACACAGCTTCACCCTCATTGGGAACAAGTGCTACCTGTTTGGGGGACTGGCCAATGACAGTGAGGACCCTAATGGCAATGTCCCAAGGTATGGAGCTATGTACCTAGCTCCAACAGTCTCCAACGCAGCTTCTCTAATCAGGGTACTGAGGGTTGTGATAATCATAAGAAACCTTAATGTTTGCTCTGTCACTAATGATGTTCTCATCTAGCCTGGACCCAGATCTGTTTGGCCACACCAATGACCATAGGAGTTGGCAAGACAGCATAAACAGATCTGGGACCAGGCTAGTTCTCATCCCACTGGCTCTCTGTTTTCTCTCTGCAGGTACCTAGATGACTTTTATGAGCTGGAGCTGCAGTCAGTGTCAGGGGTGAAGGGTTGGAACATTCCGGATACTAAGGGTGTGGGTCCGTGGGCTCGAGAGTCCCACACCTCGGTGGCATACACTGGGACAGGCTCCCCCAAACTCTACATCTTCGGAGGGATGAGAGGCAGTCGCCTTGACGACCTCTGGCAGCTTGACCTCGGTAACCTCATCTCAGTCTACTAACATGCTTTGATGAACCACAATCTGACCACAACACTTTGAATGAACTAACCTCCTTGGTGTGAATTCAGGTTGCTGTAGCAGTAACCAACCTTCAGTTTCTTAAACCGCAACCTTGTGTTTGTGGTGATGAACTGATTGAAGTGAGGTAATCTAACTGGCTCTCCACTCTCTTCCGTCTGCTCTTTAGAATCTATGACATGGTCTATACCTGACACTAAAGGACCCCCTCCTCTACCCAGAAGCCTTCACTCTGCCAACGTTATAGAAAACAAGTAATGGAAATATGTATTTTGTGTGTGCTGTATATGTTTGTGTGGCATCATGGATGTTTGCCTAATATGTTTTTTTTCTGTGTGGGAAGGATGTATGTTTTTGGGGGATGGGTCCCCGTTCCAGAGACAGACACACCTAACGCCCTGGGAGCTGAATGGATCTGTACCAACTCCTTATCCGTGCTCAACTTAGGTCAGTATCATACTCATTATTACAAGCTTATCACTTAGTGTATCTGACTGGTCACATAACAGGCATTCCATTTAAATTCATATGATGAGAATCATCATATTGAATTGAACCCAGTAAGGTGAAATCAATCAAATGTATTTATAAAGCCCTTTTTACATCCGCAGATGTTACAAAGTGCTTAAACAGTTTACCCCCTTTCCTGTTGATATCAGACACCATGACATGGCAGAGCCTTGGCCCAGATCAGCAACAGGGGCAGACAGTGAGCCAGGGAGACCAGCAGGGTCAGGGGGACCAGGAAGAGCCCCAGCCCAGCAGCGGGGGACCCCGAGCCAGGGCAGGCCACTGTGCTGCCTCTGTCGGCTCCCGCCTCTACATCTGGAGCGGCCGTGACGGCTACCGGAAGAGCTGGAACTACCAGGTGTGCTGCAAGGACCTGTGGTATCTGGAGACAGGTGAGAAGAGAGACAAGGATACTGTTAATATCAGCATATGTCTTATTACTGTAGCTCAAAATGTGCTGCAGAGTCATACCATCTTTAAAGCATATTTGTATATATTTTTTTAAACCTTTATTTAACTAGGAAAGTCGGTGAAGAGAGTGTATTTCTCATTTGTTCACACTTGCCATCTGCAAGGCCATTTTGCTGCTACAACCTAACTGTGACTTGTGGTGTTTTCAGAGCGGCCCTCCACCCCAGCAGCAGTACTACTGGTCAAGTCCACCGTCAACATGCTCCATGTGGCCTGGCGCCCCCTACCTGCAGCAGAGTGTTACATTCTCCAGCTGCAGCCCGTCTCCCCCTCTAACACCCCAGCCAACCCCACAGCCCGACCCAGCACAGGTGGCCAGGATAGGAACCCCCAGGACCAAGGTGAGAGGAGAAATCTACCTGCTGCTCACACACAACCAATCAGAGACCACTAATTTGAATAGGAATGACAACAGTGAATTTCACATGGCCTTCAGAGGAGGTCTGTCTGATGCCAAGCTATTGGCTTTGCAAGTGGTTTAGAAGCAGAAGCCTTTGTCCAGGGCCATCTGGTCCACTCTCAAGGCCAGGGTTGACGTCTGTACTGGGCCAGGGTTGAAGGTTGAAGCAGGCTAAGAGGCATATATGTAAAGCTATGCTTGATGTGCTCTTTTTCCTCCAGATGTCCAGTCAGCTCAGGTCCCAGACGACCCCACCCCACAGGAAGCCCAGAAGACGTCCCAACAGGTCAGATGGTGACCCTTATACCCATATCCAGTTGTCTTCGCTACAGTGCTGGGAAAGTGCTATATTCAGATGGTGTTAGTACTGCCATTGAGACCGTAATAGCTAAGCTAAATGTTACATCCCGATTTTGTTAATGCTACATTGACTGACACTGAATATTGCGGTCTCTTCCCCCCCGCACGCCAGGAGGTGGCTGCAGGGCAGAAGGTGACTCCCATGGAAGTGTCAGAGGCTGTTCGAGACCCCCATCCAGAGGGAGAAAGTGATGCTAGTGGAAAAACACACTCCGAGCCCTTGGGACAGGAGGGTGACCCCACAAAAACCTCCCAGCGCTCAGACACAATGGCGAGCAGTGAGCACCAGCCAGGTAACAGCATGGACCCCAAGCTAGCTTTTTACTAGTATGGTTTGAATATCATCGACATAACCAATGACAGTCCTTCCTCATTCACAGGACAAGAACCTGACAGCACTTCCTCAGATCCCAACACTGTCAAATGCAAGGTAGGATTAGAATACTAATGAAGTTATTCATTTTTCTACCACAGAGACTGAAGGAAGTAACCCCTGTCTGTGCCCTGTAGGTATCTGGTGAGAAATCAGATGAGTCTGAGTGGTTTGATGCTGGAGTGTTCAAAACCCTGTTCTCTGAGGTTACCCACTACTACCTGCCACCTGAGAATGACATTATTCCCACCATCTACAGCAGACCCACTAACACTAAAGAGGTAAGCCACATTTTGGTTTGAATCTTAAATGACAGTATATAATGAAAAACATGCCCCAGAATGTGTGCAGATAACATGCAGAAACCATCTTCAGCTAGCAGTCATTTTTGTTAATTTGTCTCTAATCTGTTTATTGATTTTCCAATTTGACACACACACACCATTTTCCACACCCACAGATTAAGTTGCAGGGGCCTCAGGACTATGAGTGGAGGGAGAAGCAGGAGCTGTGTCCAGGTGTAGCCTACAGGTTCAGAGTAGCAGGCATCAACAGCTGTGGTCAGGGAGACTTCAGCCCTGCCAGCGAGTTCAAAACCTGCCAGCCCGGCTTTCCCGGAGCGCCCTCAGCTGTCAAGATCACCAAGGTACAGTACACTCCCACCGCCTACTTTACACACAGAGAAGGTTACTGATGAGGGGTGTAAATGAGGCCAAGCACATTAACAGAATGTGCTGCCAGCATTCGTTATTGTTCAACAGAGGCTTCAGAGAGCTCACATGGGAGATTGTGATTTCTTGCTGCCTTTCTAGTTCCACAATATATTTCTAGTTTTATCATATGTGTATCATTGTTTCTCCTAAATTAGCTGTTTTGCCTCTCATCCTTTATCAATCAACCACCCCCTCCCTCCCTCCCCCCAGGCTAATGACTCTGTCCACATCACGTGGGACTCCCCCACCTCCCCGTCAGGTAAGATCCTGGAGTACTCCATGTACCTGGCGGTGAGGAAGAGCCGGCCCAGCAGCTCTGAGCGTCCTGGCCAGCTGGCCTTCATCAGGATCTACCGCGGCACCAAGACCTCTTGCACCGTCAGCCCCGCCCACCTGGCCAACGCCTACATCGACAGCTCCGCCCCCAACCGGCCAGCTGTCGTCTTCCGCATCGCGGCCAAGAACGAGCAGGGCTACGGGCCCGCCACACAGATCCGCTGGCTACAGGGTACGCGGCAAGACGGGTGGGGGGGGGTGTTTATCCTGACCCTGAATCAGTACTCTAGTGGTATACTGACTGTCACAACTGAGTGGTCTCTAACCATGGGCTCTGTCTCCTTTCAGATGCCAGTAAACTCAAAGCCTCGTCATCACAACCAGATGGCAGCCCCACGGAGGCAGAACAGGAGGCAGCAGACAGGTGAACAAGCTCTGCTCTCATCTGACTAAACCTTAGAAGGTTTATATTAGATCAGTTGTCCCTTGCCATTGTCAGGCTTGCTCTTTTTAGAGTTTGATGTTAGAGGACTTATTGTTGTTGTTTTTCTCCTCGTGTCTTGCAGCTCAGGTTAAAGATGGACTGCCAGACGCTCGCCGATACCCAGGAAAGATTATGTAACTAGTCAGAGGGCATGACTACTTTCCAACCGAGCCATGTCCCCCACAAAAAGGCTGTACAGAACTTATAGATTTTTAAGTTATTTTTTATGTTTTTTCTAATTGTTGTACATAACTGTTTCGTGCGTTAACTTCCACCTGTCATTTGACCACACTGTATTACATTATAGTGTACAAAAAGTTGTACTTCCATTAGTATTTTTTTAAGTTAAATAGTTAACTGATGTTATGACCAGAATTTCCCCTCTTGTCAAACAGACAAGGAATGAATGTGCCTTAGTGTATGAAGGGGTTTTGAATGGGGATGATGATCAACCGGCCAGCGACTGCTTCACTATAATTAACATGTAGCAAACTTGAATTGAATAGTAGTGCGATATTTTGTGTATTTATAATTTGGGCCAAGTCAATGGTTGTATTTCAGCCTCAGCATGCAGAAGAAGTATTTTTTAAAGTATAACATGATTCCAACACAGCACTTCTAACATGCCTTGTGGGTATGGAATGTGAGGGTTTGAGTCCATCAATTTATGTTGTTCATTTACCATTTCATATTTATGGATACTGTTTTTATCCTTTATTCAATTGTCTTTATTTTTATTTTGCAGCCATAGGAAGTAAGCCATGCGTTTGTATCTTAAGCTATCCATACTTCTGTTAATACATAAATACAGTGATTGACACTACCTTTCCTCTCTTACAGCACTGTAGCTCACTATGCAACGTGGAAATCACTAGATTTCTTTAGGCCGCTCATGTTTACGAATTGAATAGTAGATTTGATCCAGACATTAATTCCATCTGATTCCAAAGCTACTTAGTATGGCGAAAGCGAAGATGCATATGATTCAAATATTTTTTGTTGAAACTAACATTTTTTACCATATGTTACTCAGTGAGTATGTAGCCTAGATCTCTTTTTTTTTGTTAATATGAGCTCATTACAGGAGAGAATTGTTTTAACATTCCTGTTTTGTTACAGGGTTATATTGAAAAAGAATCTTGGCAGCATGACTATGTTATCCCTGTACTCTTGGTAGGTGTATGTTGTACAATGTGTCAAAGGAGAACCTAGAACATTGTGGACTTTTGTTAACAGTCCAAATGTAGTTAAAAACACCAATAAATAAAACTGGTCTTGACAAACTGCTAATGAGCATTGACTATCAGTGTGTGTGATCATTGTCTGAAATCAGGTCATCGTTGGCATTAGTTAATTAACATCTACTGGTAAATTACAAAATACACCACAAAATCTTTATTTAATTTGTGAAAATGGATCAAACTGAAAAGTTAAATTCATTGTAGCAAGTGTTCAGGACTCACTAGCCCTTTCCAAGAGCGTATGTAATGTTGCCATTTAACCACATGGGGCTAAAATTGAAGTAGAGTTAAGATAAATCTCCCATGATTCCACGCGAGTCTAGTTCTCCGCAGGATAGCTCGTTTTGTCAAGGTGTCGAGTTCAAGAGGTAAGCAACGATCAAAACAGTGCATATTATTATCGCTAAAGTGGTAGCATTCTAAATTGTGCCCAAGAGCTAGCCAGTTAGCTTGATAACTGATTTGACATTGTTCAGTGACCAGTTGTTAGCACGCAACCTAACTATCTAGTTGGCTAGAACCGTGGGAGTTAAAGCGCCACTTTCGAAAAGAGTAGCACTAGTTATTTCTCTAGATGACTGGTGTTGGTGTTTCATTTACTGGAGAGTGAGACCAAATCATGGACACTGGACAGAGTGGATTTCAGTTGTAGCAAAATGGCAGGTTTATTGAGTCAAAGATATCTTGTCTGGCAGTTTAGCGTGACACGGACCTAATCATATGGCTCTTAAGGAGTCAGCTGAAAAGGGTAACTAAACAGAGATTACAGCAGATTTTATACATGGAACAATGTAGGTAGAATCTCTTCGTGTTGGTCTTCTGACTGGTCCTGAAGAGTTGGAGGCGGGTCTGCTCTGGCCATAGCAGTAGCCCCATTGGTGCACAGCAGAGTCCTCTGCTCTTGGCACCCGACCAGTAGAGATGGGCGTGAGGTGTGTGTGTTCGTGCGAGATGAAATGTTTGTGTGTGTCCAGGAGTCATGAGATAAGGGAAACTGTAACTGGCAGTTACTGTCTGGGGCGAGGGGGTTTCCTGATTAGAGGGATGTGAGCAATTACTTAAGTCAGGCGGTTTGGTTTTGGCGCTCTATAACGGTTTTGTGCGGTTAGCATCCTTGAGACACTGAAGAACCATTGTGTCAATGGGGAACCTTGTGTTGTGCAAGATCAGTCTTGTGCCTTGTCATGGGGTGTGTTGTGCAAACTTTTAATCCTATGGTCACAAGCAGGCTCTGAAACCCTAAGGCCTCCTAATTAATGCTTAATATATGTGCTTGATATATGAGCTAGGTATATGAATATATGTATATATGACAAATCCCCCTCTTCACGTCTATTAGACGTGAAAAATAAAAGCAACCAAACAATTTGGTAGAAACCAAATTTTTGAGTCCCCCTCTTCACGTCTTTTAAGACGTGAAAACTATAGCAGAGACAAAAAATAAGGATATAACGAAAACAAGAAGCCCCCTCAAGTATGCAGCGAAGCGAGGTAAATGAGCAAGGACAAAAAGGAGACCACTCCAAGTGCTACACCTGGAGTGGCCAATCACACATTAGTAACCAAAAAACGAGAAAATGTTAAACCCTCAGGTCCATCCCTCTATACAACCTGTACCAGGTGGGCTCGTCGCCACCCGGGAACTTCAAACCTTCACAACAGGGAGGACAAACATCACTTTTTATTCATTCGACAACATCAACTACAGCAAACCAAGGGTCCTCCTCTGTCAGGCCCACTCTCCTGCGAAAGCTTGATTCCGTATCAGCCTCTCCAACTGGAGCATCAAGCAACGGCATCATACCAGAGACCCTTGCCACATCTGTAACAGACTTCTTCAAACAAGGTATGATACAGGCAGCACAGCACATAAGCATAAGAAAAACAACAACTAGGGTCAGAAATCCAGTAATCATCATTGCAGTGTACTTACCAAACCAACCACCCAGCCAGGGGAACAGTCCACTCTCCTCCACACCTGCAAGACCCTTCATCTCCACCGATAACCTTGCCAACCCACTCAGAGCTTTTGAAATGCTCCCATCCGGACTAGTATTGTTAGGGACAAACGTCCAACACTGTTCTCCAAACATTTTACATACACCTCCCTGGTTGGCCAGAATCATGTCCAGTGCTAGTCTATTTTGTCTACTGGTTTGAGAGGTAGCATCCAATTGTTCAGCCATCCCCGTAAGTGCTGTGTGGGTGTAGTTAACAAATCGCTGTTAATTATAATAAATATAATTGATCCAGGCATTTTGTTTAGCATCAACAATGGCTGGGCCAATGATGGGCATCAGATGCCACAGACCATCATTTCTGTTTAATGCCTGGAATTCGTGGGGGACCCCTATTGGGACCCCCAACAGGTTGGTGTGGATGTTATCTGTACCCTCGGACCAAGGAGCGTCACGGTTCTGCCGTCTCCTGGTTTGGTCCCGAGCCTCTGTGTCATGTGCAGCTCCCAGAAGTTGGTTTAGCTGTATCCTCAATAATAGGCAATGGTGTTATCAGACTGGCCAAAGCACATGTGCCCTGACAATCTCCTTTCAAAATGGGGTCAACCGCCTGGCAGGTCCACACATCCACCATACATCAGCAACACCTCTAGTTAATAGTGACATTAGTGATGCAGGCAGTAGTAGGGAGCCTCCCATAGTCTATACCTCTACCTGTACCAGTGATACAGCTGTAATATCCCCCATATGCCTTAACTCCCCACGGTGCCTTCTGGGGAGGGACTTCTGGGAACACAAGACTCAGAGTTTTACACAGGGTTGAATTTGGCTTAAACTTTCCAATATGCACATCCAACCTTCCCCATTACTTAGGGCAAATGGGTGAGCAGCCAGAATAGGTCTGGCATGTCCACAGATCACACAGTCTTTTCTATTAAGTGTTTTGGCTGTGTATCTCATATAGGCCAACCACATATTTTCCCTTCCCTCATAACCAGTTTCAGTCCCCAATTGGTCACTATCTGAAATGTCTTTTACATTTATTACCTGTACCAGATTGGAGAGCTTAGGTGATGGCGTGGGACTTGGTCTTGAAGTGGTGGAGGAGGCCGGCTGAACCCTGGTCCGTTGGAACTGGTGGTGGTTCTGGCAGTACTGTGATGGTAACATCCTCATCGTATCCTAATCAGACAGCTCAGGACTACAAGCAGTCCTGTAAAGCCCCATCCTCTCCCAGAGAACACATCATCAGCCAGAGATCAAGCAACACTTTCACTTCTATGAACGTACACAGTGATGAAAGGGCGGGGTCAGGGATTTCTTCATTAAGGAGTTGATCCCCGAACTCTATTAGCAACGGTTCTTCTCCTTAACTCTGTGATCATTCGGCAGTGTCAGTGTGTTTCACCCTCCAAGTGCGATATGCCCCCAGGTCGAGTGAATCACCTTCTCCTTTAATTCACCTGTAATGCATAAAATCTTGGACATACAGGTTTGGTTAACAAACAGTTTCTCATTTGTTCTATCTGATTATATATTTAACTTCTATGCCTATTTGATAGCTAGAAATTTTTAATTTTTAATTAGTTTATTATCCAATAGGCCCCATCCTATCCTAGACCACAATGTACCCATACCCCACCCCCTTTTGATACCTGGCACTGGCCAGGTAACAACCTTACCTACTCTAAATACTGACTTAGGTAAGATTAGTAAAATATTTTTATGTTCTACATTATCATGAAGGAACGTACCTTTCATTTTCCACATGTCCAATTCTCCCTTGGGCTTGGGCGTCCATTCATATCTATCTTTTACCAATTATCTGTCAAGTGACTTATCTACTTTAAAATGTATCTGTGCTGCTTATATATGTTAAACCCTTTCTCTCCTATCTTATTTCACAGCCTACCTTGCTCATTTCCTGGTCCACCCTCCCCACTCTGCTCTCAAACCTTCAAGATCTCAACAGTGCGGGGTAGACCCCTCTGTCTGCCTTTTTTTAATAATAGTCAATAACAACTATGTGTTCCTTTGCAATATTAACTAAGTGTCTCACTGTTTTGACTTTATCTGAAATCATGGATTTAAAAATAACAACATGTCTTATAGTGTCAATCTCTAAAGTCCTTACATAACCTTAATAAACCTATCTCTATCCTATCAATAATCCTAAGCCATCACATATGTCATATACCCCTGTCAATTTTAATACTATTTAAATAAAAATCTTCTAATGGCCAAAACAAATGCTAACCATATAAAATCCTTTCTTTACTAATAAGCTCTCTTTCCCTCCAGGATCACTCCTCTGAGAACTGAAACCTATTTCTTTACATTAATAATTTAAATGCTTATGTATTTTCCTGCCCTATAGGCTTAAAATATCTCCTGTTCAAACCTCAATGTATCATATCTTCCCCCATTTATTATCGATGACAAATGGGATTTTTCTGTTATAATACCAAATCAATAACAGCCCATTCAAAACCGTCATAGCCAATGTTTAAAAAACAGAATCCTGACTCCTCTGTGGTTAAAACTACAATTATGGTCAAGAGTTATAAACTTTATTATAATCAATTTACCTCAAAACTAGTATCCCAAATGACCACAAATTCATTATCCTCACTACATCCCCCCGTGGATGATCAAACCACAGGAAAATGCAATGAAAATAGGTCAAAAGGTTACACCACCGCCTTACATTCGTGTTCCATACCATATCTAGACATACCAAAAGAACCCTTTATCTTAAAAAAGTCCCTTGTCTAAATAAAACTCAGAAAGTAAAACTCCTAATATTATCTTGTCTCTCGGAACACGGAAACCCCTTAACCCAAACGTTTACCACAAAAACAAAACCTAATAATTATGATAATACCCTCAAATCATTCGTTTTAAATTTCCCCGATGTTTCATGTAACTCATTCACACAACTGTGATAAACGTGTACTGTCCCTTTAAAAATTCCCAGCCAGCCATACCAGTTTGCGGGCCGGTCATTGTTCACCATAATGAAAACAGATCACGTTTAGAATACGTTTACTTATTGTTCGAATTCTCTGGTGTTACCTAAACAAAAACCAATAACTTTTAGCAACTTTTGAAAAGTAACTCAAAGCTATAATGCACACATTTTCCCTCTAATTGACACAACCAATTTTCTCTAGCATAATTTAATACGGCCACACCCGGTGGGGAAAGTACAAATTGTATCCCGTTCCTCCTATAATACCCAATGCTAAATTCAAAGTTGTGGTTAAATATATGGATTTGCCAATCATTATCAAATGTTAAATATACAGGTTTAGTAATTTTATCAAATAGATTAGTATAGTTCAAATAAAGATATGCGTTTACTAGCGCTCAACCTGTGTTCAGAACACAGCAACTTTCAACGAACTCTAAATCATTGTTGACTAACTGCAACAGGCAATAGTATGGGTTCGATAAACCAAACACAAATTATCACAAAGGTTTGATCTTGGATAGAATTTACAACGGCAATCAACATCTCTTAATAAAAACCATACTGCCAGAAGTATAGAAAATAATTTACCTGAACAATGGCCGAATCCATTCGAGTAACGTAATCGTGTATTCCACCTAATGACGTTGTTTTACGTCGTTATAATAAAATGTCCATCATAAAGCGCCATGGGGATCCGGTTATAGTTGTTCTATTAACCATGTGAAAGTGCCCAGGGACACCCCAAATATCAGTAGGAATATCACAAATAAGGGGCCAGATATCCCTAGCCTTGCCCAGGGAGGGAGAAATGTCCCTCTAACTGGGCGAGGTTCCTTTTTCAGGGGAGGCGGAGTTTAATGCCGCATCACCTGAGTCAGGAGTGTCTTTATTTGGAATCGAATTTAGGCCGCTCAAATCAGCTCTGACTTCTGTCAGTGTTCTGGAAGGAATTGGAGCTGGAGTGCAATGTGTGAGGTGGTGCCAAGGTGCGCCTGATTTACCTTTGACCTGAACTGAGTGTGAAGTAACCTCCTTCACTTCGTACGGTCCAGTCCACCTGGGTTCCAGCCACTTTCTCTTGTGGACTTTAATCCTCACCCAGTCACCAACTTTTATCTTCAGTGGTGGCGTGCCTCCCGGCAGCTCCCCCTCTTGGACCTTGCGAACCTGGGTAGAGAGTGCTGCAGAGAGTTCCGTCAGTAGTTTCACATAATCAGACATTTCAATTTGTTGTACATCAAGAGCGGGCATATGACCTCCCTCCCTTGGTGGACCTTAGCTTTCAACGTCTGATTTGCGTGTTCTACCAACCTTGAGACTGGGGCGGTTCACAGATCCAAATCTGTGTGTTATGCCAAATCTCTCTTCCACCTGTCTCAGGTGTTTATTATTCATTTTCGGATCTGATTTGTCGAGGAATGCCATACCCAGGTATAAGTTCTGTTTGTAGCCACTTAATGACTGACTTGGCATCCTCTTTTGCTGTTGGTATTGCCTCTACCCATTTGGAGAACCTATCTATCATGACTAAGAGATAGCGTTTCCCTTTAGATACATTATCGGCGCCCATATCGGTGTAATCCATGCTAATGTCCTGAAAACATGCATTAGGCACTGGGTATGAACCCATCGGTGTTTGATATGGTTTCTTTGAGTTGTGGCTGCCACAAATGTTGCATTCGTCACAAAATAAGTCAGTCATTTCTTAAACATGTGTGTCTTGTTCCTCTCTGTCTCACTTGCTCTTGCTTTCTCCCCTGCTTCCTCTGTCCCTCTCAGCATGGATTGGAGTTTCCCCCCTGTAGGGGTTCCCCCGCTAAAGTAGCCTGCTTGTGTCCATTTTAGTTTTACCCCTTCCCACACTTTCTTCACTCTCTTGTACTGTTCTTTACCTCCCGCTCTATCAATCATACTCTGATCTAAATACTCATTAAATTTAAGTTTGGGCGCGGTGGCTGCAGACATTTTATCTAATTCGCCTGATAATGTGTATAATGCGTTATCTAGGTTTAGTCAGGCCTTTACTATGTGGTGTTTATTTCTATCTTTGTATACTTAGCCCGTCCTTGGTCGAAACCAGGGATGTATTCGTGGTGCAGACACAGACTTATCTCTTGTGTTTCACCCTCGCACACAAAGAGTTAATGAGTATTTTGGTGATATCGTCGGGGGTGTGTTATCGGAATCTGTTCAGTGATTTATATAAGCATTTTCTAAAAATGATTCGGCAATATCCTTTTGGAACAATATATTAGTAAATTCAAGCGGTTCTATAACAATTGTCAGAATAATTTTAGCACTTTGGGAAATACCAACAGCACAAAGAGGGAAAAAGCAAAGTCAGCATTCAGCACGGCGGCTGGGTTAATTCACAGCTCGGCGGCTGGTATGAGCAGTATTTGGGCTCAGCGGCCGTAAATGTTACCCCGTTTATGTATCCTTAGAATGGCAATTATTCCCCAACAAATGTTTTCTCTTTATTTAATCGTCAATATACTCCCAATCTCTGGACAGTAGAACGTCAAAACTGACTATGGTTACAAATAAATTTTTCCGACTTCACTTCATACATAACCTATTTAAAATAGGACGGTTTTCTATGCAGATTTCAGTCCATTTAACTTCACTTCATACATAACCTGATCAACAGGACGGTTTTCTATGCAGATTTCAGTTAATTTATCATTTAACTTCACTTCATACATAACCTGATCAACAGGACGGTTTTCTATGCAGATTTCAGTTCATTTATCATTTAACTTCACTTCATACATAACCTGATCAACAGGACGGTTTTCTATGCAGATTTCAGTTAATTTAATTCATATGGTCAATACAACAATAAATCATAGAATGTTCTACTCAACACAAGATATCTTTTGAAGTATACCCACAACAGTTTAGTAACAATTTAGCAACGATTCATACTCACACTCAGTACTACTGATCAAAAATTTGGTCATACTAAAATACAATATGCAGATTTTGATTTAACAGGCTCTGCTTACCTTTTAGTTGAGCGCTCTGATCAGTTTCCTGAGGCAAGTCGAATGGTTGAAGATCTCCTGGACTGCAGGTCACTCTTCTGTCTGATTTGCGCTCAATGATTTGTCTCCTCTCACACCAACTTGTCATAGATCGAAATCAGATGAGAAAACCATCCTCTGCTACCAAGTTTTGTTGGTGTTTCATTTACTGGAGAGTGAGACCAAATCATGGACACTGGACAGAGTGTATTTCAGTTGTAGCAAAATGGCAGGTTTATTGAGTCAAAGATATCTTGTCTGGCAGTTTAGCGTGACACGGACCTAATCATATGGCTCTTAAGGAGTCAGCTGAAAAGGGTACCTAAACAGAGATTACAGCAGATTTTATACATGGAACAATGTAGGTAGAATCTCTTCGTGTTGGTCTTCTGACTGGTCCTGAAGAGTTGGAGGCGGGTCTGCTCTGGCCATAGCAGTAGCCCCATTGGTGCACAGCAGAGTCCTCTGCTCTTGGCACCCGACCAGTAGAGATGGGAGTGAGGTGTGTGTGTTCGTGCGAGATTAAAT
Organism: Salvelinus namaycush; assembly: GCF_016432855.1. Lineage (NCBI taxonomy): Eukaryota > Metazoa > Chordata > Actinopteri > Salmoniformes > Salmonidae > Salvelinus > Salvelinus namaycush. The sequence goes on from NC_052344.1 coordinate 10,056,674, forward strand.
GTTTGTGTGTGTCCAGGAGTCATGAGATAAGGGAAACTGTAACTGGCAGTTACTGTCTGGGGCTAGGGGGTTTCCTGATTAGAGGGATGTGAGCAATTACTTAAGTCAGGCGGTTTGGTTTTGGCGCTCTATAACGGTTTTGTGCGGTTAGCATCCTTGAGACACTGAAGAACCATTGTGTCAATGGGGAACCTTGTGTTGTGCAAGATCAGTCTTGTGCCTTGTCATGGGGTGTGTTGTGCAAACTTTTAATCCTATGGTCACAAGCAGGCTCTGAAACCCTAAGGCCTCCTAATTAATGCTTAATATATGTGCTTGATATATGAGCTAGGTATATGAATATATGTATATATGACACTGGCTAGCTACTGATGACAGCTTGGATATCTGTGTCTTTGCTATTTGTTTTTGTGCGACAGTGATCAGCAAAACACAGTTATGCTATCAAGTATTAACGTTAGCTAACGTTACTCACCACTGTCAGTACTTGCATAGTAACGTTACGGGTAAGACAGTCAGCTGAACTGTTTAGTGTGCAGTGTTGGGACTGTTTGTCTTTGCTGGATCGCCTTGCCTGTATTTAGTACGTCTGACATCCTGTCTTTGTTCTTTGAGTAACTAGCTACATTTATCCAGGGTGGGTGGGGTGCTTGAGATGAGGCCAAGATGTCGAGTGCAGTGTTTGCAATCAAGCATAATCATCCCTCCCTTGACCACGCGTATCCACAACAGAAAGTGGAGAAATCACTTGAGACATAGGCTGTGTAGTTACCTGAGCGGTTGTCATTTGTACAAATAGCTGGAGAATTTAGAACTACCATGGTATCAACTGCAATTTGCCCCATCCTACCCGTCGTACCATCCTTTCAACGTCAGTCTTTACCATGTCCGACCTGCAAACAGAGGAGAGCAGTGCCCCTCTCTTCCCTTTTGAAGTTGGTTCTGTTTTATGATTAATTTTGTTGAGCTAAAGCCTTTGTGGAGATGAAGTGGATCGTGCTTTGATGTCAATCTTTCTTACTAATTGGATGATGTATTTGAAAAGGGATGGAGTGGAACAACCCACAGCTCTCGCTTTCCCTAACCTTATTCTTCTCTCTTGATATATCCGTCCAGTAGGGGCGAGATGAACCCCTCTGCCCTTGCTCAGTCTGCCCCCCCTGCTCCCAAGCCTGGACCCTGGGGGGACGGTGAAGCTGGGGGGGCCCGACACGGAGCTGCAGAAGATGCTGATCGATGAGCGAAGGAGATGTGAGAACCACAAAATCAACTACCAGACTCTCAAGGCTGAACATACCAGGTAACAACCCGGGAGAAGTGTGCATAATACCGTAATACTGATAGTGTGTGTGTGATGTGTTCACACTTGTATATATCTCTTTCACTGTGTTTGTCCCAGGCTGCAGGATGAGTTTACCCGGGGGCAGGGAGAGCTGAAGCGTCTCCTCAGTGACAAGCAAACCGCCCAGGAGAAACTGCAGCTGCTGCTGGCTGAACTCCGAGGAGAGATGCTGGACAAGACCAGGGAGCTGGAGGAGCTACGACTACAGGTACTGGAGCTAGTCCATAGAAAACACACCTGCTTACCTATGACTACTGTAGTGTCCCCTTTGTATATGGCAGTGTGTCTGTTTCTGTGCCAGTGTGTACAGCAGTTGGTTTGTTTTGTAAGGTGCTGACTCCCCAGCGGTTGGAGCTGTTGAGGGCCCAGGTGCAGCAGGAGATGGAGGGGCCTGTCAGAGAGCGCTTCAACAAACTGGAGGAGGTGAGCATCGCGCCCCCAGAACACTTCTGTCTGTTCTCTAATGCTATTTACTGGTCTCTGCTCCTGACTGCTTTTAACCACCTCCGACTGTCTCTGCTTCTGTTTTTTATGCTTTGTACTGCGTCTATCCAGCTTCAGTTGCTTTGGATAGCTTTTAACTTATTCTCACACTTTAGTTCCACCGTGCTCTCGAACTGTCACAGATTTAACCGCTATCTTCACAGCAACTGCTTGAGAACTAAGTGTTGAATGTTTTTGAGGGCAGGGATGGGTGGGACATCACACTTAAACTGTCGGATTATTGAGAATGAAAAAACAGTACATCCGTTCAAATTCAACTTTCTCTGTTTCTCCTCCTTGACTATAACCAGCCCTCTTCTCTGTGTTCCTTGCAGGAGACTGAGAAGTACAGGTCTGAGTATAACAAGCTGCGGTACGACTACACCTTCCTGAAGTCTGAGTTTGACCACCAGAGAGAGGAGAAGAAGATCCGCTTTGATGCTGAGGTGTGTGTGAGACATAACGTTTTTAATGTGAGGTCTGATACAGTATGTTTGTCTTTCCACTACATGACCAAAAGTATGTGGACGCCTGCTCGTCGAACCATCTCATTCCAAAATCATGGGCATTAATATGGAGTTGGTCCCCCCTTTGCTGCTATAACAGCATCCACTCTTCTGGGAAGGCTTCCCACTAGCTGTTGGAACATTGTTGCGTGGACTTGCTTCCATTCAGCCACAAAAGCATTAGTGAGGTCGGGCACTGATGTTGGGCGATTAGGCCTGGCTAGCAGTCTGCGTTCCAATTCATCCCAAAGGTGTTCGATGGGGTTGAGGTCAAGGCTCTGTGCAGGCCAGTCAAGTTCTTTCACACCGATCTCAACAAATAATTTCTGTATGGATCTCGCTTTGTGCACGGGGGCATTGTCATTCTGAAACAAGAAAGGGCCTTCCCAAAACGGTTGCCACAAAGTTGGAAGCACAGAATCGTCTAGAATGTCATTGTATGCTGTAGCATTAAGATTTCCATTCACTGGAAATAAGTGGCCTAGACTGAACCATGAAAAACAGCCCCAGACCATTATTCCTCCTCCATCAAACGTTTACAGTTGGCACTATGCATTGGGGAAGGTAGCGTTCTCTTGGCATCCTCCAAACCCAGATTAGTCCATCAGACTGCTAGATGGTGAAGCGTGATATATCACTCCAGAGAACGGGTTTCCACTGCTCCAGAGTCCAATGGCGGCGAGCTTTACACCACTCCAGCTGACGCTTGGCATTGCGCATGGTGATGTTAGGATATGGAAACCCATTTCATGAAGCTCCCGACGAACAGTTCTTGTGCTGACGTTGCTTCCAGAGGCAGTTTGGAACTCGGTAGTGATTGTTGCAACCGAGGACAGACTTTTTTTTACGCAGTCCTGTTCTGTGAGCTTGTGACCTACCGCTTCGTAGCTGAGCCATTGTTGCTTCTAGACGTTTCCACTTCACAATAACAGCACTTACAGTTGACTGGGGCAGCTCTAACAGGGCAGACATTTGACTAACTGACTTGTTGGAAGGGTGGCATCCTATGGCGGTGCCACGTTGAAAGTCACTGATGTCTTCGGTAAGGCAAATTTATTGCCAATGTTTGTCTATGGAGATTGCATGGTTGTGTGCTCGATTTTATACACCTTTCAGCAACTAGTGTGGCTGAAACAGCCAATCCCACTAATTTTAAGGGGTGTCCAAATACTTTTTGTGTATGTATAGACATTGCTCTTCTGATATGTTGTGTGTGTTCAGGTATCACGGCTGGAAAGGGACAGAGAGGAGCTGATGGCCCAGTATCAGGGCACAGACCCGTCTAGAGACGGTAAACGCGTTGAGTCTCTGCTGAGAGAGAAGGCCCAGCTCCACCTGCGTCTGAAGGGCCTGGAGGCTGAGGTGGCTGAGCTCCGGGCCCAGAGGGACAACTCTGGCCAGCAAGCCGAGAACGTTCAGCGCATCCAGATCCGCCAGTTCGCAGAATCCCAGGCTGCAGCCAAGTCACTGGAGGTAAGAAACTTATGGTCTCTGTCTGTCAATCTTGAACTGTTATTGTCACTATAAATATTAAGCTACGTGATGAAATATATCTGTTGGAGTAAGTCCTAACTTAGGTAGAATGACTTTACTGTGTGCTTGGTTTGATTTGTGGAATAATTAATAATTTGATTGTGTTTCAGGCAGAAAGGCAGTCACTGCGCCTGCAGTTGGAGCGTCTGGGGAGCGAGTTGCAGCTGAGTCATGACCAGAACACCCAGCTGACCGGCAGACTACACAAGGCTGAGAGAGAGGTCAACACTCTCACCAGCCAGGTAAGTACCTATATGATCCTTAACCTCTAACCCCAGAGATCAGCTGTGTTTCTCATAGCAGATGCTCTTATCCAGATCAACTCACAGTCCCCACCATAACCCCTTATATCAATAGGTTGCTGTGTGCTCATGCCAGTTTCTCTGTTTCTCTCAGGTGGAGGGCGTGAGGCACTCTCACAAGCTGGAGGTGGCCAATGTGAAGCTGGAGTGTGCCAGGTCTAGAGGAGAAGTGGAGAGGGAGAGAGACACACTACAGGGCCAAATGGAAGGTAACTCCGCAAATAACCTCTGTGTGTTTTGATCATACATGTACTGTACATCACTCATTTTAGTCTGCAAACTTAACTCTTTCCTTCTCTCCTTTCGACTCCTTCAACTTTCTCTCTCTCTCCCCCTCCCTTTCTTCTCTGGCTGTCTGTCAGGTATGCAGTCTGATGTGGAGGTGTTGAAGGGGACGGTGGAGAGACAGAAGGAGGTGCTGGCTGAGAGGGAGAGGGAACTCGTACGGAGGGTGCAGGCCGCTCGCGAGGAGGAGTTTCACAAAACAGCCACCGTGCACGAGGAGAAGTTAGGATCCATATTTTTCTCCCTCTCTCGGTGTCCTTCTCGTGTGTGTGTGTGTGTGTGTGTGTGTGTGTGTCACAGGAGGTTGGTGGTACCTTATTTGGGGAGGGTGGGCTCGTGGTAATGGCTGGAGTGGAATGGTATAAAACACATGGTTTCCAGGCGTTTGATGCCATTCCATTCGCTCCATTCCAGCCATTTTATGAGCCGTCCTCCCCTCAGCAGCCTCCATTGGTGTGCGTGTGTGTATATAATGTGTGTGTTCAGGTCGGTACTGGATGATCGTCTGGCTGAGCTGGAGCAGCAGAGGGCGCTACAGGATGCTGCTGGCCACACCCAGAAAGAGGAGCGTCAGAGCCACGGTCTGTTCACCCTTCTAACATCTAGAAGGTGGAAACTGTACAGGTGCATCAAAGCTGGGACACAGAGACTGAGAAACGGCTTCTATCTCCAGGGCATCAGACTGTTAAATATCCATCACTAGCCGGCCTCCGCCCGGTACCCTGCCCTGAACCTTAATGGACCTGCAAGGTCATTCCAGACGTCTGCATTGGCCGTGCAGCATTTATCGTGATATGGCCTCTGCAGAAGTCAGGGCATGCATACTTCTTGTGCTTTGCCGCGCATAGCTGGTGTCAAGGAAGTGAGTTTGTGTTTATACAGGACCTCCTGCCCTCACCTACTGTCAAGCAATCATGTCAATGCGGAACCTGCGATAACATCTGTGTACATGACCAATAAACTTTGATTTGATAGGTGTTAGCAATATGGTAGAGGTCACTGCTCCATCCCTTTCTGTCCCTTCTCATCTTTCTCCCCACCCCTCTCTCTCAGGAGGAGCAGCACCGGAGAGAGTTATCACTGCTGTGTTGGAGGCTGGAGGAGTTAGCCTGTACTCAGCAGCAGCAGATGGAGGAACTGGGGCCTCCCATGGACAGGAACAGGGGCTCTGGCCTGCACGACTCTCTCCCTGAACTCTGACCTCTCCTCTCTGACCCCTCCCGCCAGAGAGTGAGCATGACCTTCACCGTAGGATTTATTACTCCCTAAAAGTGATTATTTGGTGATGTTCTAATTTAATAAGTGAGCTCTCAAATATTTTGTGAAAAACATTTTGATTTTATTGGCACAAAACATATCAAATGAAAAGAGAAAGAGCTACATAGATTCAATGTTTACATTCCTTGGTGAGTAACGGTGCTGGAGTCCTTCCATGCCTTGACTGTTGATGCCTATGTGAAGAATGATATCAATGGCCAACCAATGACTTACTCAGAGTTTTAATTGACTGTTGAGATTTGTATCAAATGTTTACACTAAGGCCATCACTCTGAAACTTTAAAAGCGTGATAGTCCTAAAGGCATTTGTGTTAAAAAAGGTTGGTTTCACGGCTCTAAAGAGCTGTGACATGCACAACATTTATACAACTTTTTTTGTGATGTTATTTCAAGATGTATGTGTTTTTGTATTTGCAATTCATACAAATAAATGTTTATGCTTTACTGAGGTCGTGTACATATTTTTGGTTCTGAGCTTTACTTGTGTGAACCATTAACACTAGAGCTGCTGAACTCTTCTTTGTCATTCGGTTGAGGAAACAAAAGTCCCAGCTTCAGAATAAGAGTATACTGCTTCTGGGTAAGTGTCTAGCTGGAATGTGACCTGCTAATTCATGCTATCATTTGGTTCATCCCAGTAATCTGAAAAGCCTCCCTCCTTTATTTTTCTTTAATTGTAAATCCCTATGTAGTCTCCTGACATTCCGTCTTTAGAACAGCTTTCTGGCATTCAGCATGTCGAAGGGGAGGGAGTGAGCTCAGTTTCACGAACAGTTGAGGCTGTCAAACAGGCTCTTCACATGCTGCAGTTGCTCCTTCAACTCCACAGGGGCGCCGTTCTGATCCAGCTTCAGTTTAATCTGCCAGGGAAATGCCACACACATCCAATTTTTGTTTACAAGTGTGTGTGGGGGGGGGGGGGGGAGAGAAAGGCCAGCTCGTGTCCATAAACTTCAGACCTCAGCCAGTAGCAATATGCCACAATGGGGGATTATCATTCCACACTAAGTCTAGGCATGAGTTTAAACTAAATATTTGGCACAGGTATGGCCAGCTGCCCTTGTAGAGCTCAAAACAGTCAACATAGATCATTACAAAATGAAGAACTGAAAACAGCCTGACCACCACCCCACAGAGAAGTGGTATAGGCTGTGTTATATCCTCTGCCTTGCCACTGCAGTTATTCCCCAAGACCTAGGCTTTGTGCCAGTCAGCTTAACAGTTACACAATGATCATGTCATGTTGGCCTGAACAACAGCTTTTTCAAGATGTTTAGTCCTGGTTGAAGTGATTAGACCGTGCAGGGGAAGTGTGAAGGTTATGGGAAAAATCATGAATGCATATTAAGGGGAGATTATGTGGGTGGTGAGACTACTAAAGGGGAGGGCGAAAAAGACGGACAGTTTACCTCATCAAAGTACCGCTGCATGTATTTGTAGAGCTCACAGAGGGAAGCAGATTCATTGAATTCGTTTTCATGTTTCTAATGAAACAGAAATATAAATGTAATAAAGCACAATATCAAAATAATGATGTATTTGAAAAATGAACCACTAGAGGAAGGGCGGTACCTTTGACTCCTCATGCAGGAACTCCTTGAACTCAGAGCTGTTGATTGGTGGCTGGTCCCTGACCTGCTTGTAGTAGGCCCTCACTTCCTGCTTGTACTGGGAGATATCTTTGGCATAGAGCAGCTTATTGGTTGGGTCATGCTGGAACAGAGAGAGGGTAGAAGAGTCATGTCAAATCTAGGTGATAGGTGTGCTTACATTTGAGCTTCTTGTATTGTCAATGCCAGGTATTCTAAGAGGCCTGCAAGTTATGAGACAGAGTCTGTGGCTTGGATTTTGTTCCACATCTATGGGCTCGATTCAATCAGATTTGCGCTAGCCGACAGTGTAGGAGCTGGAACAGTGGAGGAGCTGTCAAATCCATAAGCGGCTACCGGCATTATACCCATCGCTGCTAGTGCTGAGCGTTTAACTGACATTTGTTATTTTTCATTTTTTTTAAACAACTAATGGATCGACGTCAGTTCAATTAATTTGAATTCCATTTCGTTTTTTTTTTCTTCTGTTAGCTCAATGCGCAGTGCTGGGAGTTGTAGTTTCCAACAGGCCAATGTTCTACATAGTTTACCACAAAAAAAACATGGTAATTAACTAGAATGACCATAATCCATTGTGCTCCTACTTGGCCTGTCTGTGTCGGACAGACACAGAAAGGGAGAAGAGACAAGCAATGTTGCCTAAAATTCTTTAGGTCACTGAGCAAATTTTAGGTCTTGTGAGTGGAAACTTGAAAGTTGTGAGAATTATTTCAATAGGCTATTTGAGCATAATGTAAACCTACCAACAAAACCAATGGCGCAAATCCCATAACATTTTAACATGGAAATAGCTTTTGATTTCTATGATATAGCCTACAGTAGCCTAATATGTGGTGTTCAATTCAGGCCTACATTGCATTAGACTTAAAAATATATATATTTTACATTATGAAGGACTTGACATTAATGATTTTTTACTTGGTCTGTAACACTATGGGCCAAATAGGTGACTGTAAATTGTATTGTATGATGCAATAAACCACTTTACAAAACAAAATGTATTATTACCATACAGAGAATTAGACAATGTTGGCTACCCCTCTGACTACTCTTGTCTTATTTGCATATTCAAGCCTGTCTCAAAATACAACACTGGCCCTTTAATTAAGATAAGCTTTTCACCTGACTTGCTTTTCAAAGACAGCTTGAAATGTAGCCCACACGTTTTGTGCTCTTGTAGGAAGCAGTACTCCCCATTGCTGACCTATACTTATCTATAACTGGGCTAATAACTCGCTAGCTAGCAAAGAATATCAACAAATGTTCACATGAGCGGCTCTGAACTGATCTGCAAAGCGCATTCATTCACTAGCGGGTGATTGAAAGACCCCTAGTGGGCAAACCACCAATATAATTCTACTCCGTTGCGCTCTGCCTACAACAAAATCACAGCCTCAATCTTGTAAAGTTAGATTTGTTTTGTTTTGGTGCATTGAAAAGGGGCTGATATAATGTTGATTCAATCACAGAAAAAAACATTGATCTATATAGCGCAAACTAATGGGGTGAACTCAGTGAAGTTCAATCTCTTGCGTCTCCGCGCGAGCTGACATTTCTGTGAGGCAGTCCTGGAGGAGGTGCGGGCCTAGCTCGTGCAGTTTAGAGGGAACATTGGAGACAAGACGCTTGAGGTATCTCTACCTGAAAATACACGATCTAAGTGATTGATAGTAGGTATTCAGCAGTCATAAAAGTATGCCTTATTTACTTTGAAGAACTACGTGTAGGCAGCAGCTCTATAGAGATGAGATGATGACTTGGAATGAAATAATAAAGACATCAAATAAAACAAATGTATTAAACAACTGAAATATTTTATTAAAGTAATGTGAATAAATTATGGTTAATAAGTGATCAGCAGTAATGGGCAGTCACTACCATCATGGAACTTTTATTAAATGTTTTATTCTGTGTTACAGCATTCCCGCATAGTGCATTTAATATTTAAAAATATATATTTGAAATCGAAAACTGATAATCGAACCGAAACTACCTCAAAAAGCACTAATCCTTCATCACTATTGGCTCTGCCTCACTGACCAGCAGAGTCCTCAGTAGGCAACCATGCCCAGGAGCTGGCACCTAGGTTCAAACCTACAACCCTGTCCTTAGGGGGCGGGGTTCTTGCACCAGAGCCACAAATTCCTTAACATGTATTACGCTTCTCTTTGTTTATTTGACATTGACAGTTTCAGACACATAGAATAAATTAGGTTTTAACCTACAACCTCTTTGCTGCTAGGCAGGGATTTAACCATTGGAATTGTGGAAACGTACACAAAAGCACAATAAATTAACTTTGAACCTAAAACATCTCAGGTCCAAAGCAGGAATTGAACCACCAACTCTTTGCATATTTGACATTGAGATTAGCAGAAACTCACACAAAAGCACAAGAGATGAGGTGTGTTAGTCATTATATTCTGCAATGTCTCTGTCCTGGCCCCACCTTGCCCAACTGTTTCTCAGCCAGGGAGAAGGAGTCCATGAAGGCCTGGGCAATGACGGACAGACAGCCGTCTAGAGGCGGGGTCTTCTCCATGTCAAACACAAACTGGGGGTTTTTCAGGATGTTCACCCAGAACCGCAGGGGCAGGCTGGGAAGGAGCAGGACAGAGGACCAGTCAAACATTCTATCACTATCCCAATACAGTGAGTAGTGGATTGAGTATTGAATGAGTAGATACAACCAAGAAAGAAAGATGGATTCTACTATAAACATACTCAAACAGGTGTACCACCAGGGTCATATTCATTAGGCACCAAATGGGAGAAAACACAGGAAAATGGAGGGACTACTTGAACTTGTCCAATAAAATGCTCATATTAATTTCCATTGCAAAATGTTTTGCTATGGTGTGACCTAATGAATATGACCCAGATGAACACATACCTGTTGGTTTTCCAGATGTGTAGTACATCTGGATCACTGATCCTCTTGCTCTCTCCCTGGGCGTCCAGGAAGTCAAAGAAGTACTTGATGGCAGGCGGGGCTTTGAGGTTAGGGGTTCCCCAGATGGTTCTGAACAGGTTTTCCACAAACGAATGCACAGCGACCTGAGAGAGGAGGAAGTGGGTGGCATATGGTCACATACAGTTGAAGACGGAAGTTAACATACACTTAGGTTGGAGTCATTAAAACTCGTTTTTCAACCACTCCACAAATGTATTGTTAACAAACTATAGTTTTGGCAAGTCGGTTAGGATATCTACTTTGTGCATGACACAAGTAATTTTTCCAACAATTGTTTACAGACAGATTATTTCACTTATAATTCACTGTATCACAATTCCAGTGGGTCAGAAGTTTACATACACTAAGTTGATTGTGCCTTTAAACAGCTTGGAAAATTCCAGAAAATTATGTCATGGCTTTAGAAGCTTCTGATAGGCTAATTGACATCATTTGAGTCAATTGGAGATGTACCTGTGGATGTATTTCAAGGCCTACCTTCAAACTCAGTGCCTCTTTGCTTGACATCATGGGAAAATCAAAAGAAATCAGCCAAGACCTCAGAAAAAAATTGTAGACCTCCACAAGTCTGGTTCATCCTTGGGAGCAATTTCCAAACGCCTGAAGGTACCACGTTCATCTGTACAAACAATAGTACGCAAGTATAAACACCATGGGACCACGCAGCCGTCATACCGCTCAGGAAGAAGACGCATTCTGTCTCCTAGAGATGAACGTACTTTGGTGAGAAAAGTGCAAATCAATCACAGAACAACAGCAAAGGACCTTGTGAAGATGCTGGAGGAAACCGGTACAAAAATATGTATGTCCACAGTAAAACGAGTCTATATCAACATAACCTGAAAGGACGCTCAGCAAGGTAGAAGCCACTGCTCCAAAACCGCCATAGAAAAGCCAGACTACGGTTTGCAACTGCACATGGAGACAAAGATCGTACTTTTTAGAGAAATGTCCTCTGGTCTGATGAAACAAAAATAGAACTGTTTGGCCATAATGACCATTGTTATGTTTCGAGGAAAAAGGGGGATGCTTGCAAGCCGAAGAACACCATCCCAACCGTGAAGCACGGGGGTGGCAGCATCATGTTGTGGGGGTGCCTTGCTGCAGGAGGGACTGGTGCACTTCACAAAATAGCTGGCATCATGAGGAAGGAAAAATATGTGGATATATTGAAGCAACATCTCAAGACATCAGTCAGGAAGTTAAAGCTTGGTCGCAAATGGGTCTTCCAAATGGACAATGACCCCAAGCATACTTCCAAAGTTGTGGCAAAATGGCTTAAGGACAACAAAGTCAAGGTATTGGAGTGGCCATCACAAAGCCCTGACCTCAATCCTATAGAAAATGTGTGGGCAGAACTGAAAAAGCGTGTGCGAGCAAGGAGGCCTACAAACCTGACTCAGTTACACAAGCTCTGTCAGGAGGAATGGGCCAAAATTCACCCAACTTATTGTGGGAAGCTTGTGGAAGGCTACCTGAAACGTTTGACCCAAGATAAACAATTTAAAGGCAATGCTACCAAATACTAATTGAGTGTATGTAAACTTCTGACCCACTGGGAATGTGATGACAGAAATAAAAGCTAAAATAAATAATTCTCTCTACTATTATTCTGACATTTCACATTCTTAAAATAAAGTGTTGATCCTAACTGACCTAAGACAGGGAATTTTTACTTGGATTAAATGTCAGGAATTGTGAAAAACGGAGTTTAAATGTATTTGGCTAAGGTGTATGTAAACTTCCGACTTCAACCAGATTTGTCGCAAAGTGAATAAGGGACCAGGAAGTATGGCATTACCTCAGTGAGGATGCTGACTAAGAAAATTAACAAATAGCTGTTTGATGCAATGTTTTATATGCACTGCAGAGATAATTGCCTGATGGAAAAGTGTTTTCTCATGTGATCCTTATTTAGTATTTGTCAAGAGCTACAGTTTTTATCCCCTATTGTAAATGTCTTTCAAACTTCCCTTACACTGAAACCACACTGACAGCTCCAAGCAAGCCACTTTAGTACCTATCCACTTTATTTTAAAGCAACGTTCATAAGTGTATGCTGGATCACACATAACTGAAGAGTCTAGACTTTTCCATCTTTCAGTTAACCATTTATCAGAGCACAGTGGCAGGTTGAAAGGGGTTGGTTTGACAGGTCAGGATGTAAGTTAACAGTGAGTTTTCTTGCCTTGGTGGAGAGCAGCTTGGTGAGGTACACTTCCTTCAGTTTCAGCTTCTTCCTCTCCGGGTTCTTCTTTTGGTCCTGGTCAATGTCAGGGTCAATCTGGAGTCAAAGAGCACTGTTAATCAATCAGATCAAATGCATATCAGGGACATTCAATTCAGAGGTCATGTTGGCACTTACCAGATGGAAGTACTTTGTGGAGTAGTTCTGATCGTCTGTGACAAATACACAACAACAGGTCACCATGGATGACTAAATAGCAGACAATTGTACTAAATAGCTTCCTGGTTTCTGTTAGTGTTTTATATAAACTGACACAGGTAAGTGGTTTTGTATCTCACTTGTGTTTCACATCTGCCATATAACAATATTAGAAAGAGGGGGAGTGTAAATGTGGAGCTAAACATGTCTACTTTCAACTCAACTTTGCTGAGGTATGTTTGTTTTGTTGAATGTTGTTTTTTATGATTGTGTTTTGTATTATTTGTGTGCTTCTTTGTGTATTTCTTATGCGCCCATGCTGCCTTGATTGAGTAATTGTTTGTCACGCAGGGCTCCCTTGTAAAGAGACCTTTGTCTCAATGGGACTCCACCCTGCCAAAATAAAAGTTTAAATAAACAAATTCAATAAATAAAAGATGGACTTTGACAAAACAAATCGGAAAAGTTACTTTGTGCACACGTGTGTGATAGTGTGATGAGCATTAACTATGAGCATGCGCTTGTGTGTGTGTGAATACTGTTGGTGTGTACTGTGTGTAGTGTAGTCATTCACAAAAAGGTCCTTTATGTTATAATTAGAAGCTTTGACCCCCCCCCCCCCCCACCCCCCCCCCACACACACACCGCCACCATTCATTCCCTGTTTAATACAGTGTGAGGTGATGTGTACAAGGTCCACAACTCTAGGAGCTTTCGAGGCATGGTGCACTGTAGCATGGCAATCTCTGTCGACACCTTTACCTTTCAGGCTGCTCTGAGGACTCAGAGTGGGATGGGTCTTAGAGAGCACTTTGATGGACGCTCCATCCGGTACCTGTAGACACACACTGAGTTAGAAGGTTGATAAATGCTGAGTTACCAGCTTCTCAACCAGCTGGTAGACCTAAAATACAGTGATGTTCTACAGAGAGGCTAATAACGCGTACAGGACTTCTAATCTAATTGTGGTCTGGTTTGGCGTTGTGACACAGAAAGCTCAGTCCTACTAGCCAGGCTGCCTTGAACAGAGCTAATACTGCTTGTTAGTAGCCTTGAAAACCAGGCTGCAGAATGAGAGCAGCAGAGCAGTACACTGTACTCAGTACTCTGATTCAATGTCAATGATGTTCTAGTCTAGTAAGACCCTCTACTTATTATGTGCTTATAAGATACCTGACGAATTTGTGCATGTGGTTTGGTGACATTAAGCAACAATTTGACAACCCAATCCGTCTAGTTCTCACAACTACTCAGGACTAGATTAAATCCGGATCGCGGAAGATCCACGTTATAGCGCGATTGAAATGGAAAGGTATTTTCCGATTGAGCCGACATATGCAGGGTTTACAGTGAATGCAGTCTCCGCAAACACAGGAACATTGCCTTTAAATTTCAATCCCGCTATAGAGCAGCTCTTCAGCGGTACTGATGCAATCCAGGCATTAGCCATTGAGTAGTACTACAGCTGCAAGGGATTGGACCTTTCATCTACATTTTTGAAGTTTAGGCCTTCAACTACATGCCATTTTTAAAAATTTGTATCTGTCTTAGATGGTGATTTGAGATAAAGAGAGAAATATTGAACGTGAGATTAGGCTTATTTCCTGCATCAGGAAGCTTGGTAGTGTTCTCTAACCTTGTAATGCTTGAGTGTGTTGAGCATGGTCACTTCTCCTAGAACCCCTGAGCTGGCATCCACCTCCTTCAGTGGGACAAACCTTCCATCCTTCTCATACTCTGCAGAGTTCAAGAAACAGAGAGAAGTCATTCTAATGAACATTTGAAAGCCATTCCTTTGAAAGAATGTATGATCGATCAAGATGTTTTCATTTGAGGTACGCATGCTTTTAGAGCCATAATTCTCTCATCACTTTTGCATTCTATCCTAATGTCTTGGACACATGAGGTACTACAACTGACCGATGTGCATCTGTCGGAGTGGGGTGTTGTAGGGGAAGCCAAACTTGGTCTTGAATGCCAGGAGGATCTTCTCCTTGACCTGCTCCACCGTGTCACAGTCCAGAGCACTGACCTCCAGAGGCTCACTGACCTCTCCGTCTGTTCCCACAGCAAACAGCACTTGCAGCCTCTGGGGGGAGGCGGGGGGTCAACAGACACGCATACATCATGATGTAGGCTAGGTTAGAAAATTAAACGTGAGATGAGATCTATTCATCAGTGTGGCTAACCACTGAAGCTAACCTTCATTCCCACTATCTTTCTATTTGTGTCAGGGAAACCACACAGTTAGCTAAAGCTTTATAAAGCCTCATGTCTGTGTATATCACTTGTTGAACTTCATACAATAAAATCTATACACTACAGGGATAACATTTCTCTGGTATAAGAAACCACTGAGCAACTGTCTCAGCAGGATTACCATATGGCTCAACATGTGCTTATAAAGACTAGAGTCTGGGTCCATTTTGGCTCTAATCCATTTACTTCTAGACTCGTTTCTTAATTTAAAAGGGTTCATCTTTTGCTTCTGGGAGACTGAAACTGAGAAATGTGCGAAATCGGAGGCCATATCTACCTATAGCTTCCTAAAAAATATATAGCTTTTCCTGTCAACATTGCATGTGCCGCTGTCCCCATCTACAAACCACAGACTTAGAATAGTAATAAGATACATTTACACACATGGGCCTCGAGAATAGGCTGAATACAAACCGATAACTATGAAGACATGTTTTTGTTGAGGATCTTTGTGAGGGTAACATCACTTTCAACCCATCTACTTTTGCCCCAGCATACTGAGATATGTTTTCTAACAGACCAGCTCCTCTAACCACAACTTTTCTGGTAACAAGCAAAACATGAAGGAGGAACTGCCAACTACCTCGCCACGCCCTAGATCCAGGAAGGGTGTGTGTGTGGCAGTGTGTGTCAGTGTGATGTGTCAGTGTGGCACTGTGATGTGTGTGTGGCAGCTTGATGTGTATGTGTGTGGCAATGTGTGTGTGTGTGTGTGTGTGTGTGCGCGCGCACACCATTGGGCTGAAGTCCTGAGCCTGCCACAGTAACCAGTCTTCATTAAGTGTGTAGAGAGCCTTTTCTGTGACTGAGTCCACTGGGCCTTTAGACATCTGCTGGGTCAGAGCACAAACCAGAAAGAAAAGAGGCTGGCCCACACTCTCCTGTTGGGACACAACACACACACACACACACACACACACACACACACACACACACACACACACACACACACACACACACACACACACACACACACACACACACACACACACACACACACACACACACACACACACACACACACACACACACACACACACACACAGCTCAGTTAAACACACACAAACCGGTATTCCCTTGTACAATTAGGTATAACTCATTAACGTGCACTCATATGAAAAGTTACAAAAACAGACACTCATTTACAGAGACACTCAAACACACGTGGAAATGTATGAGAGAAAAATAAAAATGTACTGTGAGCTGACCATAATGACATGGAGGCTAATAAATACATACAACATGAATGAATAAGGCTTTGATAGAAGAAGCAAGAAAATAACAAATATAGACTGATATAGACAGACAGACGGACCCTTGAGGAAGCCGTACAGAGAGACGGACTGACCCTGAGGAAGCCGTACAGAGAGACAGACTGACCCTGAGGAGGCCGTAGAGACAGACAAACTGACCCTGAGGAAGCCGTACAGAGAGACGGACTGACCCTGAGGAAGCCGTAGAGACAGACGGACTGACCCTGAGGAAGCCGTAGAGACAGGCAGACTGACCCTGAGGAAGCCGTAGAGACAGGCAGACTGACCCTGAGGAAGCCGTAGAGACAGACGGACTGACTTTGAGGAAGCCGTAGAGACAGGCAGACTGACCCTGAGGAAGCCGTAGAGACAGACAGACTGACCCTGAGGAAGCCGTAGAGACAGATGGACATCCAGTTGGTGAGCAGCTTTTCTACGATGGACTCGGTGCGTCGCAGCATGAGTTTGGGCTGGGAGTTACTGGGCTGCTCCATCAGAGCCCTGAGTAGTTCCTCCATCACCTGGGTCAGGTAGGGCAGGTCACCGTGGAGGGACACGGTCAGCAGGGAGGCCACCGCACACCTTGTAGGACACAACAAACATCAGACTTATAACATCTCTATTACCTGCTATACACACCAACCTGCTCATCCATA